>NC_092424.1:61195272-61347512 GCF_036169615.1 Heliangelus exortis
GGAACTTCAAGACTCTGTCTTTCCTTTAATCTGTCATTCTATTTATTGAAAGTTTTCTTTCTTTCTTTTTTTTTTTTTTCCCCACCAAATGTGGCTCAGTAGTATTTTAGGGCTTCAGAGTTAAGGCTTTGTGTATTGCTTTCCCTTGGGTTGACCACCAGCTGTTGGTTAGTCAGAGTGAAGTGCCACTGGGCTCCCTACAGCTGCATTTAAAATAGAAATCGTCAAGAAATCTTCCCCTCAATTTGGTTCTGGGGAAAGGATGCCATTTGTTTAATCCTGAACACTGTGCAGAACTCGCTGCCACCATTCATAGGTGCATACCAATAGATTTTGCATTCCTGTATTGAGCTGTGTGCTGACTTGACCAGCTCAAATACCAGGATCATCTCCAAGTCTCCTCTATGAAAATATCCCCTAGCTCCTGTGTTATATCTCCTGTAGCCTCCTTGACACTTCATCATGTTTTCAACTACTCAGAAAGGCAGTAATGTTACCTTAAAGGATGTTGTGTGCTTGTAGTTATAATGTTATTTTTCTCCTGTGGTTTACAGTGGTAAAAGGTAAGATTTGGTAATCAAATCTACATCCCTTTCTGGACTCAAAATGTATGCTTCCCCTATTATAAATTATTTAGTAGTCAGGCTGTTTGTAACTTTCCTTGGATAGCATGCGGAAACCTTTTTATAAACATGAGCACACTGTAGTTAGTATGCCAGCACATTCGGTGCATTCTTCCTACTGCAATTTTTTTTCCCTAAGTAGTCCTCCTTTAGTGTTAGGCAGATAGGGAGGCAGTCTGTTACTGATAGTAATTTCATGCTGAGAAGACTTGAAAAGGGGAAGGATAATGAAAGAGTTAAAGTGGAGCTTCCCCTTCCCCTTCCCCGACACCCTGTTCCCCACTGGCAATAGCACATTCATGTGGTGTTAAATATGGTATTGCTCGTAATTGTCTAAAGACACAACACTTGGTTGCTGTTTAGTCGTTATAATAAGCACTGAAGGGTAACTTAGCTTGATATTACTTAAACCAGTAATTGTTCTACCAGTCAGACTTAAAAAAAAAAACAACCCAAAAAGGGTTTTCTGATGATCTGCAGTAGTTACATGGGAGCTGTGAAGGTGATACAGGGTGTCTGGGTGGATAGAACAGCTAGCATTTTGCATACGGTGTTTTCTTAACCAACACTTTGCTACAAAATTGCTTCTAGAGGTAAAATTTTCAACATCTCATCTTGAATCTTGCTGAAAGGTAAAAGTTGGTTCTAGGCCTTGTAAGAGTCAAGTTTTATGTTATCATCTGCTACTGCTAAGTAAGGTACTACTTTAATGCTTCTGGGAGATCTCAGAATAGATGTCTACGTTTTATCACCCTTCTTGTTTAATTAATTTTTGCTGGTCATTATAGATCCCTTTGTTAAAGTCATGGAAGGAGGACAAGACCAGTAGGATTTACTTAAATTATTTATAATGTTCCCATAGCCATCAGTATAACAGCTGAATGCTTTATGAAGGCTATGAAATTAGATGTTATAACTTCCCTGGTTTTAATAAGGTTTGTGGGATTTAAAACCACCTTCTCTGTGAGAATGTCTGCATATGAGTAGCAGAATGCACAACAGAAAAAAGACATAAGGTTGATCACACTTTACATTACAGAAATGCGTTTTTTAATCTCACACATTTACAAATGCAGTGTGTCTGTTTTGGAGGTAATAGAAAACATGAAATCACAGGTGCTTATAATCCATGGTTACAAACTTTGGAATTTAGAGGAATCACAATTTATCTTTTTGAAAAATTTGTCACCTGAAAAGACCTATTTCTGATTAAAGAGCTGGTATTGTGCTTCCTTGCAAACAGGCTTTCTCTCTTTTGGGTCTGTAGTGGGAAAACGTCTAGCTTGTGATGTGATGAAGTAATCTTCCTCTTCACTGACTGCAACACTTCATCTGTGGAAGAAACCCTTTAAGAACATGCTCTTTATGTTCCTCTTGATTTTGACTTTTTGATTGATATCCATTTGACTTCTGTTCTTGCAGACGATGTAATTTCAAGTTACCAAGTTCGGCAACTTGTGAGCGTTAATAGTGCTAAGTCTGAAGACTTCAGCTCTGAGTGATGGTGAACAGCAAAGAGTGTGAACCTAAACTACATTAATACTAAGTTTTGGCACAGATTTAAATTTGTAGTTTGTTTAAACATTTGAATGTTTCTAAGAAAAAAAATTGTGAGGGAATTTGTATGCATGTTTCTACAGAACTGTAAATGTGAGTGGCTCTTTCCTAGGAAAAAAAAAAAAAAATTAGTCTCATTTCCCTTCTCTAAAAAGCTCATGATCTGAAACACAAGGCAAGCTGTGGAACAGTAGCTTAAATTAAGGAGTAAGGAGTGTGAGCAGGAAAAAAGGTATAATTTGCATCTGAGTTAAGAGATGAAGTTCCTTATTTTCAGTTTTTATTTTTATTTTTTTTTAATGAAACCTTAGTAGCAAACCTCTATGTGCCCCTTATAAGTAGCAGTTTTTAAGGGAACCAGGAAAGCTGGACATGCAGCCTGTAATTTATGATCCAATGTGCAAGCACATATGAATGGAATAACATAAGTTAAAAGAGGAGGTGAAAATGCCATTTTTCATAGAGGTTGAATCTAAAGGACAGCATTAACTTTGCAAATGTATTAGTGAAGGTCAGTGGTAGTCAAGTAGTGATTTATAAGGAATGACTTAAATTTTTTTGGTCAATACCCGAAGGAAGGTTTTTACTTCCATCCATATTCACTTATTACTTACTGGTGTTTCTTCTGCTCCCTTCTGGTTGCTCACCCCTCCCCCCACAAGCATTCCAAAGATAGCCCAGAAATACTCTTGGGTAGAATCAATGTGAAGGCTCTGCAGAGCTTGTTGTAAGGAAGAGATTAGATTTGTTTAGACAGGAATGTAGAGTTGAGTTACTCATAGCATGGTGTCACGCAAGTGCATGCAAATTGTTCTAACAAACAATTGGTTGGCTACATCTTATTTTACATTTGATGTTGCTGTGTTTCTTTAAGCAGCCTATATTGGGAGATAATAGAAAACATTGTACAATTTCAGGTGCTTGCAAGTCATGTTTATGAATCCCAAAGTTTAATTTTTTGTGTTTGTGAGAGAAGAACTTAATTTTTTATTATTTAATTTATTTTTTAGGAAAAAAGCTTTTCTGTGTGATTAAATACGCACTAATTATTAATGCAACATTAACTTGAAATGTAAACAGAAAATGTTTTGCCAGATGTTTAAGTACTGTGATTTCACAGGTGTTACTCATGTGAATTCTATCTTCCTTCTGTTGACATAAGTCCTGGGTGGTAGCCTTTACTACAAGTAGCTACAACCACAAGGAATATATAAAAAAAATTATGTTCTTGGTTTTCGAATGTAGCGCTTACAGTATCATGTATTAATTTTCTGACTCTGAACTTTATTTTCTTTCGGAATTTCAAGACTCATATATAGCAGTTTTCCTGTAAAACTGTGCCTGGCATATTTGTAGAAGCAAATCCCTATTGTCAAAAATCAGTGACTTAAGAACGAGGAAGTAAAATGATGAAAAAGCATTGGAAAAGAAGGAAAGAAGCCTTAAGTCTTGAAGGGTGTGCTTTGTTTCTCTTCACCTTACATAAAAGTGCTTTTATCTCCCCTAGCTATTTGAGTGGGGCCCTGAAGGGATTTTTGGTGTTTTCAGGTTATCTATCTCCAACTCTCTGGCTGGTGGAAGGGGGGAGACATCTGCTACAGTGAGGTTGAAACTTTCTGCCAGATGAGCCTTTGTAGGCATGTAGTCGACTGAGAGCTATAGACGTTGTCTCTGGATGGTATTTCCTCCTGGTAGTGCAACCCATGAAGACCCTGCTTGGGGGATATTCTGGGACCTTGGGCAAAGGAGGTGGCAAGAAGAGTCAGCAGATGGGGAAATGCCCAGGCAGGCGGTCCCAGCTTGCAGAGCTTAGGCTTGCAAGTACAGTAGGAATTTATTAGGAACTTGGTAGGTGTATTTTATTTTATTTTTTAATGTAGACAAAGGTGCTTTATTGTTTCCTCTTGCTATAATAACCAATACAGTCTGGGGGAGATTCTTGTGGCCGTAGACTTTGTCTGTTCCCCTTGCTGTTGGGAAGCAGTTGGCTTGAGCATGTTTGACTTCAGACTTCTGATCTGTGTATCCCCCAGCATTATTTTTTCTCTCCTGCCTCCATCAAGCCCTTTTTCCTCCTTTATGGGTGAAGCAAAAGAGGCTTAGAGAAAAAAAAACAACCAAACAAAAAAACCAAACAACACAAAAAACACAAAACCAAACAAAACGGGAAAGAAATGTTCAGGCTTCCTCAAATATTGGTGCGGGCTTGTTTTGTTTGCTTTTGTTTTCCTCGCTGTGGCCTTTCTCTCTAAACCACCTTCCGTGCCGTCCCCCTCCCCAGCGGAACGCGTCCCGAGCGGTACCGGGTTCGGGGTCCCGGCCGCTGCCCGCAGGTGGCGCTGGAGAACACGCGCACGCCCCCCGCCCCCCTCTCCCGACCGCCGCCCCCCTGCGCTCAGCGCCTGCGGAGCTGCCCCCACAGCCCTCTTCAGCGCTCATGTTCTGATCTTAGGTGCTCCTTCATTTAGCGTTCTGTGGCTTAGAGTTGCCGTTTTAAGCGGTATATAGCTGAAAGTGATTTTTTTTGGTTGGTTTGTTTTTTTTCCGTGCTTGTTTTGAGGTATTCCGAGCCCAAACTAGAGAGGAGAGAGGTACATATGTTAGCAATGCATGTGCCTAAATTTTATGAAGCACCTCTAGAGTCGTGGTCAGGACAGTGATGGGTTTATTTAAGGTTGTGTGAACTTTTGTCTCCTGGATTGCTCATCTGTCACCTGAAAAATCAGGAATTTCACTTTACCAGCCATCCTTTTTCTCAAAGGTTCATGGAAATTAATGGGATTGAGGCGTGAAGCTGGAAAAATGTTAAAAAAATGAGGAGAGTCTGTTAGCCTCATGGAAAAGCTGATGTAACTGAAACAGTTGAGAATTTGAATGTGGAAATGTAGCAGTAAAATTCTTCCTCCTCTCCCACCCTTCATGTTGTCACAAAACCATGAAATCTATTTTGCCACTTTTCAAGTCTGTGTAACTAATTTATGCTGTAGGAGCAATAGTTCTTGGACCATCTTTCCTAAGCCCACAGCATGCCTGGCAAGGGCAATCTTGCAAGCAATTTTATGAACTAAGGTGGCCGTCACTCTGTCAGTACATTGCAGGTGTGTCTGTCTCTTAGCGAGGGCTACTTACCAAATTGTTCCTGGTAGAAGAGAACATCTCACTGTCCTGTTGTTTAATTTGAATTTTTGGACATTTGTGGTGTAGAACTGCTGTTGTTGACTGGCTGTCAAGGCAAGACAGCCACAACCTTGGCAAGCGCAGTGCTCAGGCATGCACTTGAACCTCCAAAGTTTGTGGGAGGCTGCAGCTGACCTCTTTGGTGTGTAAATTGCAAGGGATCCAGTTGTCCTGATACTTCTTAAGTACTGGGACCACATACACTGATTTTTTTTTAAAAAAAATTGCCTACCTGGTGGTATGATTCAGCCATTTATGGTCACTTTGAGAAATAGTATGCATGAGCAGTAATTTCAGCATGTGCTTGCACAGAAGTTGTTAGTTGTATATTTTAAGTAGGATATCTGCTTGACTTCTGCAACTTTGGAGATAGTTTCCTACTCAGATTGACAGTTACTGTAAATTATTATAATTTAATAAATGTAATGTCTTATGTTTTCTCTGTCATCTGTTCAGTCATCAGTTCAGTTTTCATAGTTCCCCTTTACTGCCTCTTTCCCTCTATTTTGAATTTCTGAAATGCTCTAAAAGGCTCATCTGGAAAATCGATTTGCTGTTTGTGTTGGTTTAATGCTTAACACTTGCTGCATGTCCTTTGTACCGGCAGCTGTGGAATGCTGCACTTGAATTTGTGTTTTTTCTGATGTACTAAATACTGTGAGAAACTTCCTTATGAGAGGAAGGGGTTTGTTTTCTGTACTCACATTTTTTTAAAGAATAATGTTTCAACAGGAACACTTCCATAGTTCTATGGACAAATCTGCACCATTTGTACAACTTTCTCTGTTGCACTTTGATAATTAATTTTATATTCCACGTAGTAAACCTACAACCATTTCAGAATGATACCAAGCAGATGTGCTACTGCATTTGAATTGCTACCTGCCTCCCGTGTTACATGAGAAAACTGAAGCAGGGAGGAATAAAAGGTGAAATGTGCTAGGTATTGTAAAAATTAAGTGGTAGAGTTTATTTTAATGAGTGTTCTTTTTGTTTTCTGTTTTCCACAGTGGAGGAAAGAGTGAGTTATCATCCTGAAAACTTGCTAATTAATATTTTTATACTCTGTATTGTACAGCAAGGCTGACAGGCCCCTTCATCTCTAGGATATTTTTCTCATGTAGAATCTGCTTTGACAGGAGTAAAGGAAGCTCAGGGAGGTATAACAAATATTGCATGTTTGTCTTGAGCTGCAGTCACTATTTGGGAAAAAAAATCCTGTAAGTTTTTTAGGTGCACTTTTTTTCCCTTTTAAATGTGTTTTAGAAGGTAGGAAATTAATCAAGCAACGTTGTTTTTTTGTTTTTTTTTTTAACATGTAATTTCCAAACTTCTTTCTCAGCAGCTTCTAAGTATGAAGCTTACTGTTGATTTCACTACTACTTACTACAACTTCGAAGCAGTTGCTGTCGTTTTTGCAAACTGTATAGGGAGTAGTAATAATAAGTTAGGAGACAACAGGAGAAAGAAACGTGGTAGTTGTTGGCATGTGTCTCGGGACTATGTAACTGGGAGGGACAAATGCCTAGTGGCAAGACTTTGAAGAATATTGTGAGACACGTTAGTTTAATTTAAATTGGAATTTGATTTGGCAATTGATAAGGGACATTCACAACATGCTGATGAATAATAAGCGTTCTTTACAGGGAGGTATGCAAAAATCACAAGCGGAGAAATTAAAAGTAGTTAAAAAAAAAGCTGAATTCTGACTGTGAGTTTATTTCCTTTAAGAATTATAGTGAAATTGCTGAAGATTGGAGACATACACTTAATCCACTGCAAAGAGTTCTTTGGTTCAGAGATGGTCCTCCTGTGTGTTCCCTAGGCCAACTGAGACTTAAAATGTAAAGCAAAAACCATGAAGGCACAACTCCTTGTAGAGAAGTTTTACCAGTAAAATAAATTTTGAGCTGAGAGCTATGATCAATGGAGAAGGATTATAAGGGAAAAAAAAAAAAAAGGTGTGTTTGAGACATGACTGGACAATTTCTGAAAGCTCCTGGTGTGGAAGTAGAGAAGGAAAAAAATTATAGCATAGACAATAGTTGGTTTCAGCACTGTCTGCTCTAATCAAAACGAGCAATTTGTAAAACTTTTTTCTCAATGCTAGTAGTGACTGGCATTTTCAAGGGTTAAAGTAGGAGTGAATTTCATCCAATGCTTGGTGAGAGGTCCTAGGGTATAAATAGAACAAATGGGTGGTATTGAGACACAGAGCTGCATGCTAATAAGGGCAACCTTGGACTTTGAAGGACCTTTTTTGTGACCTCTTATGTGCCTGTAGGGAGACGCTACGCACACTTGTGCAGAGTTTCTGAACTAATCAGGTCTGTGCAATAATACCTCTAAAGCATTATGCTGTTGGAGTGAGCCTGCCAGGACGTTTCAGTCTACAAATGCCTCGTCAGCATTGTCTAGTGGAGCTCTGGTGGTAGGAGAAAAACAGGTTTGGGCTGAGAGCTATTATATTATAGTTAACGAGGAGGGTGCAACTTAAACTCAGACCTTGAGGGTAGAGTCCACTGTAAAAGGATTTTGAAGGTTTGTTGGAAGATACGAGATTAAAAGATAGCCTACTGATAGAGGCTTTCATAACAGTTAATCAAAGGAGGTAGTTACCATGAAAAGCAAATGCTTACACAGAATACTCAGAGACAAATGAAGAGGTTGAACTGTGCAATGAAGGGTAATGCTGCACTACCTTTTAAGCTGGTGGAGTCATTCTTTAATATGTTACTAGCAGTTCAGAAGGACTGTGTCAGATGATGGACAAAAAGCTCTAAACCGAAGGTGGGCCTAGTTTAGCGATATTCACCGCCATATTCACACAGTGTCGAGTTTGGAGACTGATGTATATTGGCTGTGGACTGAAATCTGGGTAGCTTTGATCTGAAGACACACTTCCTAAAGTGCAAGGAACACAAAACATTCAGTAGGGTTTTGTTTATTCTGATTTGGAATATCCCTCAGAAGTGTTTTGTTAGTATGGTGAAGAAATCAACTAAGAACTCAGGATCTCTTTGTGTAGTCAGTGACTTCATGCTTTGGCATGAGATGAACTGAATAACATAGAGGGTTTGGTTTCGTTTTTGGTTTGTTTCTTTTAATTTGTGGGTGTTTTAGGAAAAAATTTTATGGTAGGGCATGCCTTTTGCTGCCTGTAAACTGAGTTGCGCTTGTCTTTCCCTGTGATTAGTGAGATGAATCTCAGCTTCACAACTGAATATGAGAAAGTTTTGTTTTCTGTGTAGCTGAAGAAAGTATGCAGTTAATGGGTTCTATGTTTCAAAGCCTATCAGTGCAATGAATCAGTTCCAGGGGAGGAACACTGAAAAGCTTATAACCCCTGGGGGAGGACTTCATGGCACTATTTGCCATGCTAGTCCACTTTAAGTCATCAGTGCTGTCTTCAAGGCTGCTGAAAGTGTATTGCATAGATTTTAATGAGACCATAAATTAAATGGGGCTAAGTTATACCTGGCATCAGGTGTGGAGGCCCTGTAGGACCTGCATGCTGTCTTCTAGAAAATGAATTTTACAGTAGTTGTAGAGCACTCTTTTTCCTTTGGTGCCTACAGCCAGAGACGAGGCCTCATTGATCCCAAAGGAGTCATAGTTCGGAGTTACATTTCTAAGTGAAATGTGGTTAGAGATCTTTTTAAGTGTAGTAATTCAGCTGTGCAAAAACAATGAAAAGAAGCAGTGGTGTCTGGTGGTATCAATCAGTGGAGCGATGATTTGGCACTTTGGAGGAGACAGGCCCAGGGTGGTAATGGTTAACCCTTCATGAGAAATTATTTTCACTATCTACAAAATTATTGCTACTTGGGTGACGGTAGGTTTTAGCCTTGGCTCCCTAAAGTGGGCTTTCACTTTTGGGTTACCTACTACTTTTTTTGCCCGCTATATACAAGCCACTCTACATTTAGGTTTACAATGCAGTCGGGTGAATTTCTCAGTTCTGTGCCTGGTGGTGTTCTGTGGCTGGGACAGTGTCTGTGTTGGTAGAGTGTCCCATCTTGTTGGTTGTCTTGAAAGGAGAAGTAGCTAATGAATTTAGGAACAAAATGGTAGTTGCCTTCAAATAAAGTGTACTGTAGTCCATTTAAAAGAATTTCTTTCAAGTGTTTGTTGCATGTAGCAAAACATATAAACAGGTTGGAATTTGAGGCCCATTTCACCAGTGGCTGATAGCATGCCTCAGTGTAAAAATGAATTCTTGAAATTCCTCTGTTATTCACTGTAGAAGTATGAAAAAATATGGTGCGTTGTAGCCAAGCAACATAGAGTTGATATCCTGTTATTTGTACTTTGATCTATTATATAAACCAGTTGATTTTAATAGGAAATGAAATAAAGTTTTGGGGGTTGGTTCTTTGTTTTGTTTAGTTTTGGTTTTTTTGTAAGTCTCAATGCCAGAAAGACTATACATGTTCCAAAGGCAATCTTCAAGGATTATCAACAGTATTAGTTATTGTCACTGGGCAGAGGAAACAAGATCATTAAATAGCTGAAAATGGTATGTCTTCTGTGCTCAGTTGTGCCTCAGACCATGGAAATACCAAAAGATTTGTGTTAATGTTACTAGTTTTGAAAAAGGCGAGTGGTCTATTTAAGTTTAGAACAAGTTGAACCTGAAATTTTTTGTACTTGGTCCAAGAATGATGTGTATTTGACAGTGTAATGCTTAGGAAATAACTTCCCTGTCTGCAAATTCATGTAAATCAGGAGTGATTGTTTTCAGTAAATAAGAATGCCATTTACTGCACGGTATAGTGAAACATGCTCTTGAGTAGCAATTCACAATTGACTGTGAATTACAGGAGATGATTGCTTTTGTCAGTCTTGAAAATATGAGTATATGAAAATATAGAGGTGTGCTCCAATAAGCTCAAGGTACTCTGCAATTGAAGGGCTTTTATTAGGTAGTCCATATACTGATTACTTTTGTACTTTAGAGGAGACTTTTGATTATGGCTTTTAACCATCTCTTAGAATACAAGTCAAATGGGAATAATGGAAGAAAAAACTGGTTGAGTAAACACTCCTTTTAAATATTACAGTGTGCTAACACAATGAAGTCTTATGTGTATTGCAAGACAATATACAAAGATTGTTTGTTGTGTCACTTGAGAGGTGAAACAGGTGATTAAATCACAAATGTAACTATCATGCTGTATTTTCAAGGTAAAATGAAAGGAAGGGAGAGGGCTCATCAGTAAAATAAAAAGGTGGGGTTTATGTAACTGGTGTGATAGTTTGATTTCAGTAAAAAAAAAAAAAGGAACAAACCTACTGTGACCTTATTCAGTCACTTCTTTGGAACAGTTTTTTTACTAGGTGCATTATTGAAGAGCTGAAGTCCACTATAATTCTAGGTATGGGTTGTTAGTCATACTGGAAGACTCACTGGAAAGTTCATGCAGCCTTCAAACATCATCTTGAGAAATAGCTTTGTGTTGTGCATTCAAATAGTAGTCCTTTTAATTTGTCCTTTTCTACCCTGAACGCATCAGTCAAACATTTTCTTGTAAATATATTGGAACAGACTGCAGCAATTTGTTACCTATAGCTTAAGGCTTAGCATTGAATTACTGATTTAAGTTGCATCTCAGAACAGATTTTTTTATTGTCTTTAAAACAAAACAAAGAAACCCAGACCCAAGCCCTATATTAATTGAAACATCTCCACAGTTGTGTTTATCATTGTAGACTATGTCTTTAGCATCCTCATATATATAGGTAGTTAGGTAGGAAAAACACTTCCTTGGTACCTCAATTTAGAAAAAAAGATACTATATATATTTTTTCCTCCTGGTGATTAGTTTCCACATGTCACTCAACCCACCTCCAAACTGGCCTCCTAGCCATGATGTTAAAATATAAAATGAATTGTTGTATGAAGATTTACAGAGAGCATTCTGCCTGTGTTGAAGCACTGAACATTCTTCACCTGGAAAGAAGTGAGTGTAGAAGGGGAGGACACCTGGAAAGAAAGAAATGTTCAGATAAAAATTCTAGTTTTGCATTCAAGTCAGCTTCATACTGGGTTGAGGTTTTTAATTGCTTGCTCTGAATTTTATTTAATTATGTTAATCAAGGAGTAGCTGAAGAATAGCTAACTATCCTAATGGCTATTCTATTAATAGCTAAGGGCTAACATAGCAGTTAGCTTAGTGATAATTTTTTCTTTTTTTTTTTTCCTCACCAAACTTAGGTCTCTCTTCCCTTGTTTCTCTTGCAGTATATATGGCTATTCCCACTGACTGAAGACACAAAAAGGGAGAGTAAAATATTTCCTACCAAGTTATTCATAACATTGGCATAGCTATATATTTGTTTTACGCAATATGCTTCTACCTATGTTTAAGTTTCCCCTATTTTTAGAACATTTTAAGCATAGAACTGGATTACTTCCTTTAACGTTTTATAACTCAAGCCCTTAAAATTAACAGAATATCTTCCAATATAATTGAAAGACCCTTGGTAATTGGCTGAGTGTGTAGATATATATATCTCCCTCTAACTACAAAAGATCAGATCTAAGTAAAAATATGTATATCCCATGTCCATGGTTCACGTGTCTGTTAGAAAGTGAAAAAAGCATAAACCAAGTAATGTTGATAGTGCTTTTTAATACTGAGTTTTTCTCTTTGTATTTTTTAGTCTTTTGTTAGCTTGTTGGTTAGTGACTCAGATTCCCTTTCTCTGCTTAAGCTAGGAGCTTGGCAAATAATCTTTTAGTATGCCATAAATGAGCTTGTCCTTCCTACAGATGCTTAAAAAAAACACCTTCTTAAAATTAATGGAATTTTGATCAGCATCTCTGCTGTTGAGCTGATCGTTTAGCAAGGGTTAGAAAGCTTCACACATTTTGTCAGTGATGCAGTTAAGCCTTTTGATACTTGGTTTATCTGAGGAAGGAAGTCATCTGATTCCATTTGTAAAATAGCCAGGACTAAAGGTAGTCTTTTGGGGAAAGGTTTGAAGTTATTTTGTGCTAGAAAGTCTCATGCCTTTCCACACAGATGTAATACTTGCTTGAAGGAATTAATATTTGCTTCTGTTGGACTCCTCAGCTAGGCTGAAGTACACTCATTCTCATGGTGGATTAAGAAAGGAATCGGGGAGACAAGTCTGGCTGCTACCTACCACACTTGGGTGAATACAATCTCCAGCTGTTAGTTCCGCCTTCCAGCTCTCAAATCCTCTGTTTTCACCTGTCTGTCCTTGCACTAAATCTGTAAAATACAGTTTTTTTTTGTTTTTGTTTTTTTTTTTAATTTGTCCATATTTAAAAAAAAACTCAATCTGGCAAAGTAAATCTGCTTTTTGTTGTTGTTGTTGGTTTGTTGTTGTTGTTGTTTTTGGTTTTTTTTTTTTTTTTTTTTTTTTTTTTTTTTTGGCAAGGGCCAGTGATGAAGCCAGGATGGACAGTCCACAATCCATGTTTATCGTATGTAGAGACTGATATGCTGAAGTCAGGCTACCTTCATCACTGTTTCTTTCTGGAGATCTCTACTCCCAGTGATTATCTTCCAGATGATTTGACTGTTTTGTACTTGCCTGTACAGGACTTGTGTTTTTCTTTTAATGAAGGGCATGAAAGAACTTGTAGGGCTACAAAAGGAATGATTTATGTTGTTTGCGAGTGGATATTTTCTTTTTATAACAACAACAAACTCAACAGAGGAAGTTTTATTGGAGCAGGAAATTCACTGGGGACATGGCGGTACTGGTGGAGAAGGAGCCTGAAGGATGTTTTCTGTTCTTACTGTGTACTAAAAACTTCTTGTTTGCACGTCCTCTGTATTGCTGCCAGAAGGGTGGTGTTTTGCCTTCTGGCCTGCTCATTTGTATCATTGCTCTGATGCCAGTGGAAGGATGAGTGTTTGAGGTGAGGGCTACCCTTTCAGGGTCAGTACCTGAAGTGCTGGCCTTGTACAGAAAACTGCAGCTTTAGTGTACATCTCATCAGGCTTGAATGCTTGTCAGTCTTGTTTTCCTTTTTATTCCAATTTGGCATGTAGTGCATTAGAGAGAAGCTGGCAGATCACTTAAAATTGAGAGTTTTATGTATGCTTGGTTAGAAAGATCTGCTGAAATAAGATGTGCTTGACAGATTGGTTGCAGACCTCCTGGAGAGAGATGCCATTATCAGTGATGTAAATGCCAAGTTGTAAAGTATATAGGATAGTTGTAAATACTGATATATCACATCTCAGGATTGAAGTTGTAATCTGAGATATTAAAAAGGAAGGTATTGGCACTATTCTGATGAAGTGGGCAGTTTAGTTATTCAGATTTTTAATCATTGCTAAGTTTAACCTGTGTTATTTTCATCAGGGCATGTTGTTCTCAGGATGAGCGATTATGGCAAACTGGGAGCCAGAATTAGTAGATACAGGGATTTTAATGGCTCAATTTGTGAGCACGCATAAATTTATCTTACTGCATTTCAGTCTAGTGACTTCAGGGAAGTTGGGGAATTGTTTGAGGGATAAGACAAATAGTTGTGGAAAAGACCTTTGGACGCAAAACCTCCTCATTGTGTAGACTGGTGTTACTTCACTTTTGCCATGCAGTTCTGAAGGAGAATTGGTAGGTGATGCTTAGCTTGACAGCCCATTGTTTGCTCATGTGGGACTGTTAAGTAAAATTGACAAATGGCTAATGAGGCTACTCATTCTTGCTTGTACTTCACAGGTTCTATGTAATAACTATTACAAGAGGTTTGGGACATTTAATTCTCGTAACAAATGTAAGATGGATGTTTGCAGGCTCTCCAGAAGCAAGGTTTTCAGTAATTTTAGCTGTAAGACCAGATTAGGTTGTAGAAAGATACTTTGTATAAATTTAAGGTTATATTCAGTAGACAAAAGCAACCAGAAAAAACGACTGCAAATTTCTGTGAATTTTGTGTACAGTAAGTTTTTGTGAAAACTTTATTTCTATGAAATGAGATAATGCAAAATGCTGGAATGATTAATCCTAGTTTATGTTCAGCTGCAGAAGAATGAAAGAAGAAATATAAAAAGAGAGTTTGAATCATCCTCTTGGTTTTGTAAGTAGTCCCTTCCCAGAAGTTGTATTAACACGATCACACATGGAGCTTTCGTTTCTGAGTTCCCATGTTGTTCTAGTTTTTATGGAACAAAAAAACAAATGCATCTCACTGTCACTTTGACAATGGGGAATATTAAATTATAATTAAAAAAGCTGCTTGCATAAACAAACCCATTTGGATGCTAGTGGATAATGTAGTGTCCAACTGTATAATAAAATTTTATTATAGATTAAATCAGTATTTTTTGAATACGTATTAGGCTTTTCATATACCACCTACTATGAGGTATTAAAAACTGACAGTTTCCTTCTAGTTTTTTCCTCTTGAGTAGTAGGAGGAAACAATTAATGATCATTTGCCATCATAAAGTCCAAGGCAGACTGCAGTTATGAAATAGTCTTATGTGTAGATATTTAGAGAGTAAAGAGAAGCTGGTGTTGACTCACACATAATTTTCCTTTCTTTTTTTCATTCCCTTAGGTCTCACAAAATTGTTCTGTATCTTGAAACATGTTTAATGGAGCTATTAAAAAGTAATATCTTAGGTTTAGGAGCTGCACTGGTGTCATGGGATACTACAGATGAACCAAAATCACCGAGATAAGAGTTGAGTTCTAAATATTTAAAAACAAATTCTAAAAGCATCAGTTTTTTAATGAGATGACCTAATACACAGAAGACCTTAATGTGCCAAAATATTATTTTGAGAATTTGTGCTTAAAATTAGGTTCTTCGAATCACAGTTTTTCAAATTTTAAAGTATTGGGCTAATTGTCACAGCTGAAGTAATACTTTGGCCATAAAAAAAAAAAAAAAAAAAAAAAAAAATTACAGGTGATTAGACCTTGAACTGTGAAGGTAGTACTAGATAGTGTTCTTCACTGTGGTGTTATTTTGGAAGAGGAAAAGGCTATTTCATGTAGAAATGCAGAATCTTTAAATGCTTATTCTCCCCCTTTTCTCTGCACTTGTGAGACCCAAGCTGGAGTACTCTGTCCAGTTTGGGAGTCCCCAGCGCAGGAAGGACACAGAGTTGTCCAAAGGAGAGCCACTACAATGATCAGAGGACTGGAGCACCTCTTGTACCAAGATAGGCTGAGGAAGTTGGGGTTGTTCAGCCTAGAGCAGGGGAGGCTCCAAGGTGACCTTATAGTGGCTTTTCAGGATCTGAAGAGAGCCTACAACAAAGCTGGGGTAGGGGTTTTGGCATGGGTGAGTACCAAAGAGAACAAGGGGCAATGAATTAAAACTCGAAGAGGGGAGGTTTAGGTTAGATGTTAGGAAAAAATTCTTTCCTGTGTGGATGGTGAGATGCTGGAACAGATGGCCCAGGGAAGATGCAGCTTCCTCCTGCCTCGGAAGACCAGGTTGTATGGGGCCTTGAGCAGCCTGGTCAGCAGTTCTGCCAATGCAGAGAGTTTGGAACTAGATGATCTGTTAAGTCCTTTCCAACTCTAGCCATCTATGATGATTAAAAAACCCCCACAAAAACAAAGAAAAAAAGAAAACACAAGGTTAATATGGGATGAGGTGATGCTAATTCAGTGCTGTATTTGTTGTTTGACTGTTCTTCTAGCAGTAATGAACACAAGTGTGTTAGGTTGTGTCCAATCTGTTTGAAGGTACATGGTGATATCTGTTTCAGAGACCTCTGATTATGCTGACTGGATTTGCTTTCAGTATTTAGGCATCAGTGGAGTGCAACTCAGCAGTGTTTTTCTCATTAGATAGGCTTGAATTAAAGAAGTGGAAGGGTTTCTACCCATCTTTGGTAGTCTGAAGGGCTGAGAGGTGCTCTAGTGGGAGGGGGCAGCATCTGCCAAGCACTGCCTTCTGCCTGTTTTTGGTAACTCATGCTGTGGATCAGAACAGCTTGGGTTCTGCTATATTTTCCTCAGCTAAAAAGAAAATAGATGGTCAATGAAGACTGGGTGTTTTTTTTTATCTTTCTCCTTGGCAGCACTTTGTTTCCAACTTCCTTGTGTAGCTAAAGGTTTAGGTATTTGAACAAGTCATCACAGGCTAAGGTAGGGCATGAACTTCAAGCATGCCATTGACTGCAGCAGCTGTAGGCTTGGTGTGTGCTGTGCTACATGTGGAAAGAAGCTGGTGCTTAAGTTATGTTGAAATAGGATTTGGTGCATAGTTAAGGAAGCAGAACAAAAGCAGTGGAAGCACTGTTTTCTTCCTTGTAATGTAGCACGAAGTTGTAGAGAACCTACTGAGCAGCAGCAAGGGATGAGGGAAAGGCCTGGGATTTTGCTTGCTATGCCTGATTCTGTGTAGTTGGTAATAGCAATACCCCCAATTATTTCTGCTGTGAAATGGAGATTTAAATGTTTCTGTAATCAAATAAAAATGTCATTGCCTTGATCCATCAACCAAGGGAATGGTTTGGGAAGGAGGTCTGTATCACAGAAAGGAACCTGGATATAAGTATCTTTGAAGTTCTTTGGTAAGCGTTGAAAATAGGAGGACAAAAACAATGTGAGTTGGTGTGGTAGTTATAGTTGCTGGATTATAAAGTGGTGCCTGAAAAAATAGTGTTTGTCCTCTTGTACCCCAAATATTCAGACATGGGGTGTTCTTTATATTAGGGTTGTTTTGTAAAATCCAGTGGAAAAAAAATAAAAATCAAGTGATCATTAACACATGTTGTTTCTAGATGCCTGTAACCTACCTTTTATCTGAGCAGTGTGCTTGAACAAACTAACTCTACAGGAGCTCACTTACATGTAAGAAAATGTGAGGTGTGAAGAAGTAAGTATAGTGGAGATAGCAAGTTGGGGGATGGCGTGTGGCTTAAAAAAAAGTACATCAATCTCATGAATAGCCTGTAATGTGTATGAAATACTTGGTGTTAGAAAGTCTTGATGTAGCTACATCTGTGATGTAAATTCAGACTTCTTGTAAAGTAATTTAGGCACCCTTGTGCCTATTTCTGGTGAGGATTTGCTTTCCGAGTGTGAACTCCCATGTCTTTGTAACACTGGTCCTGTTATTTTTCCACCAGATCACTGGAAGATGATTTCACCTGTTTGATTCTTGGAAGAGTCTATGCTGTGCTTAGCTGTCATGATATTTTTGGTTTTGTTTGTTATGTTTTATTCCCTCCCCTCCGCCCCCAAGGTTTAAACTTTCTGGTTAAAGCCAACCTTTCCTGGGGAGCTTTTTCTATCAGGAAGTTTTAATAGGTGAAATGGACTCGCATTGGGTTATCAAACCTATTTTGTCAGGGTTCATACATTGACAATGGTAAAAAAGGGTGAGATTTGTTTTCTTCAGAAGGTCTTTTAATACTTAGGAATTCTGATACTGTTGCGAGTAGGGAAGGTTCAGAGGTCTGGTTTTCTACATAAAAACTTAACCTGACCTCAGAAAACAACAGCGAATGGGTATTTATTCATAGCCATTTGTTCCCAGTGTTGTCCTCCCATTCTCTTGGTGTCCCCAATAAATATTGTGGTGTCTCTTGCCTTTCCTCAGTTGACTCTTTACCAAAACTTCTGACTAGGAGCCAAACTGACTGTTGTTTTCTAGATATGAAAACATAATTGATTGAGTGTTTGTAAAATAGGTTATTGAATTCTGTGAAGGACTTTTGGAATTTAGGAAGTAATCTCCTGTGTTTTACTTTGAACTCTACAGGTAATTACTGTACCTCTTGTGAAAGGAGTCTTTAAAAAAAGACTTGGTGGTGTGTTAGCAGGCAGATATAGAGTGAAGATTTGCCTTGTAGCTGTTAGAGTTTTGCATCATGAAAAGCATTAAGATGATAGTGCTTGACTACTGATTATTTCTCTTATTTTCTATATTCTGGCATCACAGAGAGACTTTGATATTTTACAGTGTTCATGTGCAGTTGAATTACTTTTGCTTTTAAGAGTTTGGAGTTCTGTTTTAAATAATTTCAAATGTTAGTGAATACTTGCTTTCCAATTTAAGAATTGCAAGATTAAATGTTGTGTCTGATACAGTGATGCTATGTACTGGGGTGATAATGAAATACTAAAGAGGTGCTTAGGATTCCATGTGTACTTACTTAGCCCAGCTGTGTGGCTGCCAAATGTTTCAAGGGAGTCATCTTTCCAAAGTCTGACTTCTCTTATGAAATTTTGGGATTAGGGAAATTATCTATGCTGTTAACCTTTAGTGGTATATATTAGACTTGGCATTAAAAGAAAATGAAGTTATTGACAATGCTTTTTCGAAATGTCTAAGATGTGTGCCACCCAGAAACAGAACACCCTCTGTTTAGGGGTATAGGTATGTTTCTCTGCAAGCTTGCACAAGAGTGGCAGTACAGGGAACTATATTATCTGTAGGAGCTTGTGGAAGTCCTGGAGAGTGCACGCCAGCATTTTTCTGCACTTGGTCAACGGGAGGTAAATAACAGTTAGAAGGAAGATTGGTTTTATAGGCATAAAAAGCAGTGGTGGTAGTTTTCATGCTATGTGTAACAGAAGGCGTTTAATTAGGTTGCAAGTTTGCAGTGGGGTTTTTGGCCATTTGTTTCTCATCAAGCTGTAAATCCCTTTCTTCATGTAAAACTAAAGCTGATTTTGTTTGTGCTTTAATGAGCTACAGTTTATGCGACACAAAACTGCCTTGTTTCACTTGCATCTTACCTGGATGACAGTGTTCTCATTGGGGAGAAATAATTAGAGTTCTTGGTTTGGTTGTGGGGTTTTGTTGTAGTGTTTTTTTTTTTGTTTGTTTTGTTAGCAGGACACCTGCTTTATACCAAGTATATACTGGGGCACAAGACTTGTGTATGGACAGTTTCTGTGAGTTTCTCTGTATTTTGTTTATTTTCACGTGTTAAGCATAAAAATACTTGTTATAAATCAAGGTAAGAGAAGATGATAGGCTGATTAGTAGAATTTCTCTTGTGTTACAGAATGCACTTGTTTTTTGTTTTTTCAGCTCAAGATCTGGCAAAATTTTCAGACTTGTGGTATCAAAGTGACTTTGAAAGGACTTTGAAAAAGAAACAAACCCACTGCACACCTCTTCAAAATTGATAAATACAGATTATGTACTTTCTGTCCTACAATTTAAGTTAATGGATGACCTGGTTAATAAAGTTACCTAGTGACTTACCCTGGCCTTGCTGTTGACTGTGAGTGGGAAGGGAACATGTTAAATGACAGCAGTGATTGTGTGAGATCCTCCTCTCTAGAGCTAGTGTTGATGTTTGGTACTTTTCCACTAGCTGGAAGGGCAGATACAGCTGTCATAGCACTGAATGCTTGGCTCTACATTTTTATCTCTATGATAGGAAAGTGCCTGAGAGAATAGAAAGAAGTACAATGCCACATGAAGTGTGTCTTGCACAGTGTATCCCTGACCTTACTGTCTAAGAACCCCTGAATCTGAGCCAGCCCACTCCTTGAGTAGTTTCACTGAGCTGTAGCTGTATTAAGGTTTGTTTTGTACAGATAAGGTTTGTGTGAGGCACTAGTGAATAACAGGATGATAGCTGGGTGGTTTTGCCAAGTGTTTAATGTTTCTCTACTTGCAATTACCTAATTGAAGTAACTTCCCACTTTTTTTCTTGCTTCCTTTTTGAATAGTTTTGTTACTAAAAAGGTCAGGAGAGATATGGTTATGAAACCTTTGCTAATTTCTGTATGCAGTTTTAAGAATAGCTGTGTACTTTGTTTATAAATTTTAAATTATATGCATAGACACAAGCAAAGTATTTTTGCAAGGGAAGGAAATAATACTTTGATTTTTGTCCCTATCCCATCTACACCTGTTGACTTCTGGTGGGACCTCAGGGCGGAGACATTGACCATCGCTGAGCTCAATTCACCTTTTCTTTTTCCCACCTCCTCTCTGTCCTGGTTTGTTCCCTGTGACCCATGTCCTTACTGTCATACAGATGAATGCAAATATCCTCTTGAGCAATCTTTGTAAGATGAATTATTCTGTTATTTTTGGCTTTCCCCTTTCCAGCCTCTGCTATGCCAAAAAAACCCCAAAAAACCCAACAACAAACAAACAAAAAACCCAAACAAAATCAAGCCTGTGACACATAGCAGAAACAGCAATCTATAAATAAATGTTAATAAAACTATCTGGCTGAGAAGTGAAAAGTGATGTTAAATGTTAAAGGATTTTTCCTTTCACCTTTGGTGTAATCTTAATGGTTGTCAATAATAAGTACGTTTTTCAGATGAAAACAATTTTTCAACTGGAATGTGTCTGTGTAATAGGGGTTTTGTATCACTGCATTGCAAATGCAGGAGTGCTTCTAAGAGGGAAGAGAGGAGGGAAACACAAAGACTCCCAGATGTGTTTCAAATTATGTGCAAGTCTTCTGACTTTTCAGTTGTAGAAGAAAATTCTTTCAAGTTGCAGGGATGCAAAGGAGTTCTCTTGCTGAGGCTTTGCTGGCTGAAGTGGCTGCTACATGTAGCTGCTTGTAAGTGCTGCTGTGCAGAGCTGACTGTCCTTTCATGCCTTCTGCCTCCCCTCTTTACGAGTTCAATTTGAGCTGGGTAAACTCTTTCCTATGTAATTTTATCTGAGACATAAAGAGAGGTTAAATCACTTAATCTCCTGATGGATCTGGGAGGGAGCATGGAGTGATGGTCTCCAGTGGGAAGGTGCAGACTCTCAAACCCAGGCTGTTGACATTGAGCAAGATAGTGCAGGGCTTGCTCAAATTCCTGCATGGTCTTGCAGTGATTCACACCCCAAAGTCACGGGTTTATTTTTAGTTGGGACTGACTTAAATAAAGAATTCAAAATGGCAGTGTTCTTCAATCTTCTGGCTTATTTCAAGGAGCTGAGAAGGGCTTGAGGAAAAGATGAGGGATTTTGTGTAGCCCTTTCCCAGCTATGTTGGTAAGTGTTACATGCTGAATATGTGAGTAGCATTTCCCACCTGGTGGACAACTGGGAGTTTGTGTGCTGTGTCTGGTCCTGGTGCATGGTCCAGGAAATATTTGCTTTGGAGCAAGCAAGTGGTGTGGGGGGGTGTTCTGTTTTTCAAAAGCTGGAAAAATCCCATTTTTCAATCCAAGGCTGTGGATCTTCTGTTTCCCAAGGAAGGCTCTAACTTGGGATTCAGCCATTTCTGTCCACCACAGGGAGAGGCAGCTCGCTTGATACTAAGAATGGTGCAAACTTGCATAGACTCTGCCTCCTCCTTTGTATGTGCTCCTGTGATTGATGTTTTCTGTTGCTGGTCCTGACAACTGGCACTATTGTACTGAGGTGAGGTGGAGAGAAATTGTCAGATTGCTTAAATCCCTGTGAAGGCTGGCAGCAGAGCTGTGGTGGAGGAAGAGGGAATACAAATAACGAGAGGCTGGTAATTTTTTTTTTTTTCTCCCCCCTCCTTTCTTCTGCCCAGCCTATGTCTCTTTACATGTACAAGGGCAACACAAGGCAGTTCCATGTGGGAAAGTTAAGGAATTAATGTGCCATATCTTAGTGTTACTGTACTGGGGCTAAACAGATGGTGTAATTAGCCTACAGCGGTGAAGAGCTGTTTTTCTGATAAGATAAAAGGAAGTAGTTGTGGGTGGTGGAAGAAGAGACTCTGAAATTGGCAGGGCATACCATGTGTTATTACAGATATATGAAGTGTATGGATATTATAGTGCTTTTACAATTGCAGTCCTTTTTTCTTTATATTTTTGATTATTGAGTAGCTTGTAAGGGAAAAATAGTTCGCTGAATTAATTTTCAACACTTCTACTGGGCTCATTAGGAAGAGTGAATTAATCAAAAATAGGCATTCTCATTTCTTGGTTAATGGTGATTGTATCTCTTTAGAGTGATGGGGAGGGAAGTCTTCCTTTCATTTCTTGCCAACATACGTGCTGTAAAGGCTAACAGAAGGTGATGAGGGTCTGTCAAAGCTCTGTTCTTGGCTGCTCTGGTGTTTTCTGGGTTTTGAACTTGTTCACTTTTTATCTCTGGTTTTGGCTCCATATTGGCTTATTTTGGGTAGGATATTTTAAAAAGGACAGGAACAATTATAAAAAGTTACAGGCAACAAAAGAAATTAAATTTGGCATGCACTGTTTGAAAAAGAAAATTTTGTCTGCATGAAAACTGGAAAAATAAAGGAATGACAACAGCAAGAGAGGAAAAAAGGGTTATTTTGGGAGAAAATGCATCTGCAATCAAGGTTTAGGGTTTATTCATTCATTTCCAAGTGTGTCCTTTGAATAACTTCTGTTTCCTTGTGAAAAGATCTCAACGTTTTCAAGCCCATGTTTTGACCCCAAATGAGTATTATCTGATCTATCAGCGAGTTAGCAATTCTAATTTTTGCATGGTTTGGTTAAAATGGCTTCTCAGATTTTGTAAAAGACATAGTATAGAGTATGAGTAGAAAATGTGGCAAAAGCAATTTTGTTGCAGATTTTTTTCAGATACCTTTTCTGTTCTTTTTCCCAGGAATCACTTAGATTTGGAACATTCGTTTTATTTGCCTGCATTTTTTTTTTTTCTTTGCAGAGCTATCTCCTGCCTGTCTTCAGATGATAATTTAGTTTTTCCTGCTTGCTTGCAGGAGTTTGTACCATTCTTTATGAGCTTGAGAGTATGTAAAATGTCTCAGTATGTTGTTGAGTTTTTCACCAAAAAAACCCCCAACCCAAACCCAGATAACCCTCTAATCTAAATGTAAGCTCTTTTTTGCAAATCTTTTTGTTTCATCTTCTTTCTTGGAAGAAGCTGTGTGGCAAAGACTGTGTATTGTTGGTGGCCTATATTAAAGCTTAAAATATTGCTTCAAGAATATTCACTCTATTTCCTTCCCTACTTCTAGCACGTAGTCTAAATGACACCAGAAGAGAGTACACAAAGAGGTTTCTAAACTCCTTCCTCGAAAAAAGGTACCTGTGTATTTCCTTGTATGGAAAGAATCAGAAAGGGAGGGAATCAAAAGAAAAAAGGAATGTAAAAAACTTGTAACTTGAATCAATATTTACCTGCAAGTGAATACTGTTAGAACAATAGTTTTTACAGGCTTTTTCTTGGGTTATCTTTTTCCAGTAAGATTAAGTAGCCTTTCCATTAGAACTTGCTGAGGAAACACAGTACTAAAAGTGATGTTTATGAAATCATGGTAGGCTTTTGTTCCCACATCACAACCATTAGTGTGAGGTATCCTGTGTGTTTTATAGCTGCTTTTGGGTGACGACTTAGTCTTGGAGATGTTCCTGCTTTCAGAATTCCATGTCCTTTTGTATCTGTGGGAATTGGGCTCGTGTCAGTGGATGCAGCCTTAGCAAATCTCACCTAGTGCTGAGTCTTCCCAAACTGGCAAAGGGACCAAAGGATCCCTGCAGCAGCCTTGAGGTTGAACTTCAGCCCCTTGCTATGGTCAGTGCCAGCTGCCTGCTGTCCTTGGCTTGGCTGTGTTTGCTGAGCACTTTGCTCCTGGTGGGTGCAATGATGGGGTGATGAAAGATGTTAAAATGTACCACTTTTGTATACTGACTCCATTACTCCTTTAGAGAGGATTAAGAACTGAGTAGAAGGAGAAGAAGAAACATAAGAATGCATTTTTCCTTCTCTGAAATACCATTTGTTTTCAAGGAATTATATATAATGCATTAAAATGTTATGGATATTTTTGAAAGTTCACTTAATTCCTACTTCTGGAAGAAGCTTCAACACTGTGGCTGACATTTAGGTACCTAGTTTTAATGAGAGAGAAGGCTGGGTTCAGGCTAAATATTATTTCTAGTCAGGTTCTCTTGCAGTTTTCAAAACTGTATGTGTGTAAAGCAGTATGTATTTTCAATATACATCATCCTATATGTATGTAGTGTGTGTCTATAAAACCTGCTACAGATAATAAAAAGCAGGTGTTGGAGCACATTTCTTCTTGATAGTTGTGGGGGTTTTTTATATGATAGAAGCTCATGAAATTGTGATTATGTTCACTGTTATTTGTTAAAAGTTTATTGGAAGATTTAAAGAGATATTCATTACATCTTTTTCTGACATAGAGAAGTATGAAAAGCAGAGCTGTTTGAATGTCTTCTTCATAGTCCTGATGTTCTAAGAGGGATTTTCCCAGAAGATATTACCATAACATCCATTACAGTGACTTTTAGGGAGGGAGTCCCTCATCTCTGCTCAATCTCTTTACTGCAGATTCTGGTTTTATTGCTGAAGCTGATGTTCTCAAACTGTAGGACAATTTTCTTTTTTTTTAACTGGATATATATTAGGTTAAAAAACTTCATGCCCCAGCTTCAGCTACTGAATTTTATTTCTTATTGCCTTAACCTGTGTAACTCTTTCAAATTAAGATTTTTATTAATAAGAGTGTGCTTTAAGTGAAAAGTCTAGCTTTTAATCCCTTTTAGATTAAAAAAGGCAATTGGAAAGACAAATATTTTTGAATTACAGTTCTCAAATATCCAGCACTACTGGAAAATACTCAGTGGCACTGCTTTTATTTCTTGAAGGTGTATGGATAGTTGAGGGAAGGGTTGGATGGGGCTCTGAGCAACCTCATCTAGTTGAAGATGTCCCTGCAATAGGGTTTGACTAGGTAACCTTTAAATGTCCTTTTCAACCCAAATGATTCTGTGATTCTGTAATGGATATCCAGTAAAAAGGGATCCTGTTTGTAGGTCCTGATCAGTCTCCCTAATACATTGTTTATTCATCTGAGAAGTCAATGTTTGTATATTAGTGCCTGTCTACTGTAGTCTTTAGAAAGTGCTAACAAAAACTGTAGGCTCTAGCACATTTTTCTGGAATGGAACAAATTCTTTACTTCATTAGAAACTTCCTTTCCTTATAGCTTAACACTCTTCAGATAAGCCTTCACCACTTCTTATGGAACAGAAGGGATAGTGGGCACGCATTTGAATTAATTTCTTCCATGAAATGATTCTTAGCAGTTACAAAAGTTTGAAGCTGAATCTTGGAAGGTGGGGAGGCGGGGCATGAGCGAGAGGCAGCAATAAGAAGGGTAAAGCCCCTGCTTTTTTGTATATAATACAATTGTTCCCAGGGACTTAGGGCTGATGAGGCATGTGGACTCTTAGCTTCTCTGAAAGGGCTACTGAAAGTGAATGGTAGTCATGGCTAACAAGGGGATATGAAAAATGTCTTCCTTGAAAAGTGTACAACAATCAATTAAATGTCTTTCTTTTTTTTTTTTTTTTTTTATTTCCCTCCGCCCCCCCATAACTATGATATTTACTTGATTGTGTTTCTGTTTGGTTCCATATCAGATAAATCTATCCTTTTTTTGAAATGCAGGCCCATGGGGTATAACTTGGGATGCAAGTTAGAATGTTTAGTTTGTAGATGAGGGGGTGAGAGGAGATGTTATTGCTTGTGGGGAGGTGGGTGCTGGCCACTTCTCCCAAATGAACAATGATAGGACCAGAGGAAAGGGCCTGAGGCTGCATCAGGGGAGGTTTAGACTGGATATGAGGAAGAATTTCTCTACTGACAAAAGTAGTTAGGCATTGGAATGGGCTGCCCAGGGAGGTGATGGAATCACCATCCCTGGGAGTCTTTAAAAACCATGTAGAGGAGGTACTTCATGATGTGCTCTGGTGTATGATACAGATAATTATATATTTTATTGGGGGATGATGTTGACAGTTGAACCAAGGTAATCTTAGAGGTCTCTTCGAACTGTAACAATTCTGTCCCTTTCACTGCAGACAAAAAAAGCTTTGTGGACCTTTGAGGTCCTCTGCAATAACTTTAAAACTGTCTTAATTTTTTATTAAAACAACAATGTTTTCTCCACCACTAGTTTTTGAACAAAGCTGAATAGGGTTATGGAAGTTACTCTACCTGTTGAGTTAATGTGCTTCTCTTGAGGTGAAATGCATAGGCTGGAGAGTTTGGAGTCAATTCTTTATTGATTTATACTCATTTAATCACTTGTTGATTAAATGCATTTTTCAAACCTATCTGAACTTCATGCATTCCTCTGATTTTAGCATTATGTAAATGTTTGGTATTGTTTGGTTTAAGTGTTTGGGTTTGTTGTGGGTTGTTGGTTTGTGGGTTTTTTTTGGTTTTGTTTTGGTTTTTTGTTTCATTTTGGGTTTTATTTGTTTGTTTGTTTTTAATGCTTGCTTGTTTAATTTCGGCAGAAGAGCCAGTTGTTTGCTTTGATAGACTGAAAAAAAAAATCAGGGAAGCTTTCAAGGTTGAAGCACTGTCCTGAAGTTGATCTGCTCTGGGTTTTGTTGTGCTGAGCTCTATGTCATGGCACAAATGTGAAACTGACTGTCAGCTTCTGGGGAACAAATACTCTGTCTGTTCTTTTCAAACGACAAAAGTCACTGTGCAACCAATACAATGTTACATGAGTTGAGATACTGAAGCGCAAATCCAGAGTCACTTTTATTTAATATTTTTTATCTTTAAATAAAGAGGTTATTTGGAGGGCTGCCAATAGTGTTTCACTGGAAACACTCACTGTATCTCTATATTAGGCCACAGTTGAAGACAATGTATTTCCTTTTTAGTAGCTATTGCTTGCTCGGAAGTATGTGCACAAGCTTCTTTGGAAGGAAATGGAATGTTTCCCTTTAGTTACTGTTTTGATATATTTACTGTTGCTTAGTTTCTTCTGTCTTCACTCCCACCCCCCTTAACATGACATCAAAATTAGTCAGAATAGCAACATTTCTACTTAGATGTATCTGATGATAGAGGAAGTTATTTAACTTAAGTGTGATAAATGTCCATCGTATAATGCTTGGCTTAGCTCGCAAAAATTGCTGTGTGCCTGTGCAGCTATGCTCAAGTTGGCAAAGCTGTGTTTGGAGGCCAGGGTGGATGACCTCCAAAAAATTGCAGGTCATCTGCTGCAGCTGGCAGGTGTGGATGTGCTTTTACCATTGTTGTACAGCA
This sequence comes from Heliangelus exortis, assembly GCF_036169615.1. NCBI lineage: Eukaryota > Metazoa > Chordata > Aves > Apodiformes > Trochilidae > Heliangelus > Heliangelus exortis. The sequence goes on from NC_092424.1 coordinate 61,222,570, forward strand.
TCCATACATCAGCATTATGGACAGCAGAAAATGGTTGTTTAGAAGGTCGTAATTTACAAAGTCTTAATTTATGAATGTCCTGTCTCTAGAAATTTACCAAAATTACCTACTTTGGCAGGAATTCCCCAATAGATTGGGGCATGGCTGTCGGATTGTTTATTTAGGGCACTTTTAAGGGACTTATGGTGATAAATCTGACGCATCTTTAAGCTTGAGTTCAGAATTGAAGTGGATGCTGATCTTCTGTGGTATATACCTTGTGTTCTCATTTACTCTTAAAGGTATATCTCAAAAAACAGTGAAGCCTTGTCATGGCTATGTCTCAGGCTGAACACTCAACTCTCCATGTTCCCCTGATGAAGTATTTTAGAAATTTTGAGTAGTCAGCTTTGATTCATTCAATACATTGTGCTTGTAAACTTGTGGGATTATCGCATTTCAAGAGGATAACAGGGATTGTGTGGTGTTAATCTGGGACAACTCCATTTAATTTTTATCTAAAGCAATGCAGTAGCTCTCATTTGGACTGGGCTGTCACATTTATTTGCTATTCTCATTTCTGGGCACCTGCAGCAGTGTAGTATCACTGTTTCCCAAGAGGCTGGAAAAGGGTGAAAGAGTTCTTGGAAAAAAAGTAGAAAACGTCAACTGGCTGTGATCTTGGGCAGAATTCTGACAAAATATCCACTTAATGAGACTGTTCAACTCTTCCTTCTTCCCTTGTTGCTCTGTGGATGACATACTGAGCAATGCTGCCGAGGGAGTGGGTTGGAGTGAGTGGTTGTGCCACAGGACACCTCTACATCCCAAATCCCTTTTTCTCTTGAGGCTTTGAAGTGTTGATACACGTAATTTCATAAATTAAAAATAACTGGGTGGCAAGGACAGTGTGCAAAATGATGCATGTACTTTAAAATGCCTTGAGGAAAGGGAATAATATTATATTTGGACAGGCCTCAGAAATGTGGATAACTGGAGCAGCAACATTTTTTTGGATAAATGAAAAAAGGATGATTCATAGTGAAGGGTACCTAGAATAGAGATGAAAAAGATGAGTAGGCAGGAAAAAGGAAAACCATGAGGTTTACAGAGATCACAGCTGTAGAGTGAATGTGAAAGAGATTGCAAGGAAGTTTGGGCTGAGAAGGAGAAAAAATAATATAAGAGAGCCAGGGAGATTGGCCAGGGCTTTACCAACAAAAATTATAAAAGAACAATCTGGCCTTGCAAGCACTTGGGTGAAGTATTGCCTACCTTTCTCAGACAGAAAAGCAAACATTTATCCCCTACCTTCCCCTCCTGCTCTTCTCCCTGACCCTGTTGTATTTGTACATAGGTCACTGGGTTACTGGCAGAACTTCAGTTACTGGCAGAATTTCCTTAGGAGCTTTAATAATGATTTCAGAGTGTCTTCAAAGTAGATATACCTAATTATGGAAATGTTAAAACATTCTCAGGGCTTGACAAAGTGAAGTTTGTCATTTAATTTATGTGCATTGGCTTCAGGCTGCACAAACAGTAAAGAGCTTTAACCTTGGATGTGCTCATTTGGTACTAAAATGGCTTTCTTGAACTTAATTTCGACAAGTGTTTAATGATTAAGTTAAGGCCTCTTCCAACTTCTAGAAGCATCTGTACAGATTTAATGTATTTTAGATTTGATTTCAAAATCATACATTTCGTTTTCCAGATATCTGGGGTAGGAGCAGTTTGATGGGTGGGTAGAGTATAGTAATCTTGGATTGAATGGCTGTAGTTTACAGTGATGCTTTTGCTATTTTTGGCTGGAGGCAGATTTCTGTAAGAGTGGCTTAAAAGCACAACATTGCACATGTTCAAATTTTGAATGCTGTTTGCATTTTTCAAATTCTTTTTATATCATCATCTATCTTGCAAAACCAAATGCTTTCACTCTTTTTTCAGAGTACGTAGAAAAACTATTTTTAAAATTGATTTTCCATCTGCTGGTTTCTTGTATTAACAGGGAAGAGAGACAGTGAGGGAGGTAGAAAGACACAGAGAAGAGCAAGCTGGTCTCTAATTCAGCTCAACAGATAAAAAAATTTTTAATTATCTGTGCATGGCTACATCATCTGAAATTCTCTTAAAACAAAAGCTTCCTTCTGTTTTGAAGAACCTAAAAATGTCTAAGCACATCAGGGCAGCCTTGACTTAGATTGCTTGTTAAAATAAGAGGTGAGACTGTCCTGGTGATTCTTACTCTGCCTCTCTGTGGGGAAGACAGGAACAAAACTTCCTGATTCCTCAAGGTTTTTCTTATTTTTAAAACAAAGTCTTTCTAGACAACATTTCACAACAATTTAAGTTGCATTAATAGAAAACATGCTGAAAGTTTGCCTCTGGGTGGGGTTTTTTGGCAGAATTTCAGAAGGTTTAGCATGAGGGCAAGTAAGTCACCAAACCTTTCCATTCAAAATTGGCTCATATTTATTTTTGCGCACCTTAAGCCAACATGCATTTGGATACAGGGAGCAAGTAGTATTTGTTTTTTTTACTAGGTCTGTGTTGCGATGGACTTCCTTAAGTGGCTGTAATGTCAGTGAGTTGTCCAACACTCAGCCACTTAAACCTTGTTTTAAAGTTGAATTAATAATGGAAAATGTGGATTCCATGCTAGCTGATGTGTGGTGGTGTTCTCAGTGCCCCATCACAGTGCTTCTTATTGAGAATACTAGCATTCTGATTTTGCTTCCTTGGAGGAAGAAATGGTCATCTGGGCTATCTGGTCCCCACTGTTGTTTCCTATTTGTGAGTTAATGTGTTGGGTTATGTTTAGAGAAGCTGAGGGAAACAGGATGGGCCCAGGAAATATATTTCTTGACAGCAACTGAAGGAAAAGAGTTTGCGGATAGAGTTTCATGTTTCCTGTGGTCGGTGGTGATGGGGTGGCCTTTCCCCTTCTTTTCTGCTGGGTTCTGTGGCAGGGATTGGGTATCCTGTTTTTGGGCTAATGAAGCTGTAGGCAAGAGATATTACTGAGGAGCAGGACAATGACTGAGCAGGACTTTGTGTCTGTGATGGGTAAGGAATGCGTTTGGTTAAACAACCTTTGGTCAGCCCAGGCCTTTTATCTTTGGTTACTGAAGGCAAGATAAACATATCTGCTATATACGTAGCATATGTGTTGCTAGTTAAGCAGCATACATGATCTTGAATCCTTAAATTAGGGCAAGAAAATAATTATGCACCTTGTAATTGACATTGAATGGTAAGACTTGGGAAATTACATTCTATACCACAAATCATAGTGTCTTACTGCTTCTATCTAGTGCATGGGAACTATGATATGAAGGTAGCAAGAGTTGTAGAGTGTGCAGCTGGCCATGTGTATTTTCCAATTATTTCAGTTTAGTCAAAATCTTTTTGAGAAATGCTGATTGTTAGTATTACATGGGTCTTCAAACCAGTGATGAAACCTTTACACATGCAGTTATCAGAAAGTGAATTTTAATTGTATTTCCTACCTGTCCTCAGGTTTGAATAGCACAGCTGGGAGCTAGGTGGGGAGAGGACAAATGGGGGACAGGTGGTTATATCACAGAATTTTACAAGTACTCTTCTCTGGAAAATGTTTTGCTGAATTCTTCACATTAATAGCAAAAAGGGAAGACTCATCTCTCTTGTTAGATCCTGAAGCCTTCCTATAGGAACGGGGAGCAGCTCCTGTGACTAAGGAAAGCTGTTTGCTAGGGAAGAACTTCTTCCATTTTCTCCTAACTGTGTGTCAGTGCCTGCTTTGAGGGGGCTGTGCCACCTGAGTGTTCCTGTTCCAAGTAGCACCCATTCTGGCACCAGGATGGGCCCTACCCTAATGGGGGTTTCCTCAGGCACTTTGTTAAAACAGAAGAGATACTAAGTCATAGTACTACCAGTTTTTTCTTATTATTCCTTGGTCTTTACATAATCCACTCTGAATGTCTTCATGTGCATTCTGACTGACTGTCTGTTCAACTCAACTCAGCTCCTTGGCATCTGGCCAGAAGCTATGATATTTGTATGAAATTACGAAGATGAAGTTAAATGTAGTTAAATTTCTTCATGTGTCCTTTTCTGTCCTCCCTGTGTGTGCTTTTCCCCGCCTCTGTTTTGGTTTTCCTTTTTCTTTCTTATGTATTTTTGAAGTACAAAGTCTAAGGAAAAGGACCAGCAGGATGAATGGATACTCATGGGGTATTATTGAAGGAAATGGGAGAACCCATTTGAGTCAGGTCACAGTTTGCACTACAGTACACAGATGATGGGAATAGAGTGGATCTAGGCATATTACTGTGTGCATTCACAAACTTTGGATTAGCACTATATAATTAAAAGTATGTCTTCAATCCTGAGTAGCATTTTCTGCATAGAGCATCCTTTTAACAGGATGAACAAGCTGAGTGAGAGATTAGTATTCAGTGAAGGTAAAGATTGTGAGAAACCCCTGCTCTCCCTCTGCCAGTCCTGTTGAAGCTCTTCATGTAGTTTGATCCATTATGTCTGGCCTAAGACAGCTTTTACAGAGCTCTGTGTGGAAAGCATTTATTTTGCGTAGACTTCCTCTTATGGAATAACTATACCTGAAATAAAACATCATGTGATAATGTCTGTAGATGATATTTGTAGATCTTGTTATTTGAGGTCATTTGGAAAAATCTGTGAATATAGACTAGATTCTTGCTTGTTAAGTAAAACAAGGGTTTTCTTAAAAGATTTTGCTCGACTTCTTTCTCTTGGTTTACATTTGTTTATTTACAGGTTGGGCTGGGTATTAAAGTTGATGGGGAGAAAAGAAAGGAGGTCATGAAATATGTCTTATTTCAAACCTTGTAGTTTAGTTTCAATGGAAACTTAACTACATTTAAATAGATGGGCTGCCAATTTCTTTTCTATCCCAGACATACCAGCCTTCTGCTATTTGTTGTCTGTATTAAAGCCTTCTGAATGCTTGAGTTTGACAGCTTGCACGTGACCAGCATAGCGCAGCATTGCTTGGTGACAAGCCTTTTATTTTCCATGCAGCTATGTCAGTGTTCTGTGCTTGTTCAGTAACTTGGAATTTGGCTTCTGTAGGATTCATTGTCATAGATAAAATCCAGGCCTGTGCATGTTTTGCTTTCTCTGTCTGTTTGGTGCAGAGTGGCAATACTTGGTGAATGAGGTAGTACAGGCTATTGGTGCTGGAGGGCATGAGTGAGGAGAGGCCAGGAGGGTGTCTTGCACCTAAAATTGCCTTTCTCAGCATGGAGGGATTTAGAGGGTCTTAGGAAGCCCAGACAAATTGCAACCTGGCACTGCAGCAGCAGAAGTAGTCTTCCCGGGTAGTCAGGTGGATTCCCCTTCTTTAGATCAAGTCTGGTCTGGTTCTTTAGATCACCTGGCACGGCTGTGGATTCCCTGGAGCTGTGCCAGCATTTCTGGACAGGTTTGCCTTGGTGCAGCTCCGGTGCTGCTCGGAGTCTTAGCACAGACCCAGGAGTCTCCCCATCAGTGGTGTCTTAAAGGCTGCAAGTGGCCCCTTTTTATTTTTGGTGGGTGCCTTCCATAGAGCTGATGGCTCACTGGGAAGGAAACATGGAGCAAAATAAATGCTGCTGTAGATGTTGTTTAGGTACAGGACAAACGGTGGAGTTGAAAAGCTGCTGTGTGGGAAGCTGAGGCTCATGGCACAGAAAAACAGTTCTCTTAAGAGCCAAGAGGCTTGGATTTCAAGTACTGCTTCTCCTTGTTTCAGGGGTACATCGTCCCTTAAGTTTAATTACTGACTGTATAAAGGCAAATAAAAGGCACTTTAAAAAGACAGGTGATCCTCCAAATGAATAAATGTGCTGTTTCAGTTTCTTAGTGTAGAAAAGAAATAATTTTCTGGTGCTTAATATTCTCTCAAGAACATTTGTCTATTGCACTTTGCTGGATCCTGTTCCTTCTGGTGGATTTTTGGATTAAAAAATGTATGCTCAGATGTATTAAACATCGGGATGGAAATTAATTCTGCTACCTGCAACCTTAATATTTGACTTTGCTAGAATAATGGAAACATCTATACTGTCTCTGTGGTATATATTGTATGCTTACGATATTTTCTAATGGACTTGAAGCTCTGGTGAGCTTTTAAAATATTTGAGTGGCTAGTAATCTTCTATAAAAATGCCAAAATTTAAGTGTACCCTGTTGGTATGAATTTATACTGGTATCAGTATAAACTAATACTACTACCAGTATTGTTTTTTCTGTTTTTTTCCCATACAAAAATAAAGATGCTTTATCTGTGTGTAGCTTCTGAGTTATATTATCCACATTGATTCCATATTAATTTGTATTTAATTTTTTTTTTAAATTTCTTAATTGAGTATTTTGGAGCAGACTTTGGCTAAGCAGTCCTGATTATATGCAGACTAAATGAGTATGTTCTACCTCCCTGTTTCTATTTCCCTTTCTTGGCTTTATTCATGGCTTTATTCTGTCCATTGTAACAAAGGTAGTCTTTTTTTTTTGTACTTTGTACTTTAGTACTTTTTAGTACTTTTCCCCTGCATTTCCTTCCATTGCCTCTAGACTTAAAATTTATGTCCTTCACTACCTTCCCGAATTTCCTCTTCTCTGTTCCTTACTGTCAGAGTAGGAACTTGTAATCCTTCTCTCTTTTTTTGTCATTTAAAAAACCAAATATGTCTTGTTTTGTTTTGAATACAGAATTATGCTTCTCATCTAGTGTGAATAATTATTTTTATCTGTATATAAATAAAAAACACTTCAAGGAGGCTTCCTCTTATTTGGACTGGAAGGGACACATCCCTTGCATGTGTGTGCTCATACACAGCTTATGACTTGACCCTTGTAACTCGAAATACTTCTCAGTTTTGAATGTGTAGGTGTTTGAATGTTAAACCCATACTGATGAAAGATGAAGAAATATGCGTGGTTATATGAGACTATAATTCATATTTCAGCTTAGGAAAGATGTAGGAAAGGCCCTTAAGAAATTTGTTACTCACTATTATGCTTAATGAGAATACAACAGATTTTGACTAGCTCTCTTTTTTTGCTGTTCCATTTAACTGGAAAAGGTAGTGTGTTATGTCAAATATGAATCAGTCTCATGTCTTTTAATAGGGATTTAAGGATGATATTTTTCTAGGCATGCTTCTAGTTCTTAGCTTTTAGTAGGAGCTGACAGTCATAGGACTCACTTTTCTATCCCATTCTTGTAAAAACTTGCTTTATTTAGTTGGGAATCATGGACCCTTCTTCAATAAGAAAGCCAGCTGTTCTTATCAAGTCTTTTTTCCCAAATAGCACGTTGTCCCTCTTAATTGTCCATTTTTTAAAAAAACAAACAAAAAAAACCCCATTTAAAAAAAAAATAGATTTGTACTAGGAAAAGCCTTTCATTAGGGCTCTCTTTGCCAGTCTGCTTCAAAGAGACAGCCTAGTTTGTGAGAATGTGGTTCCAGAGAGAAATTGTTGGGAAGGTTTACAAGCTTGTTAGGGGGTGTGAGGTAGGCTTTGAATGAAGTTTTTACTGATGACACTTAGTTTGCTTAGAGGCTGGCTTAAACATACCTTTGTTTTTCTGCATTGCTTTTCAGAGTAAAATGTAAATGTTGTATGTTGATTATTCAACCACAAAACACAAATAATGTGGTCACTTGGCTTCCAGGTGGAGTTGCTGTTACCAGGCTTAGAGCAGTGCATGAAGTGGTGGTGTGTGGACACAATGGTGTCTTTTGCATTGGAATATTTCCCGATACCAACACCGAATACACTGCTGAGGTGGTGTCATCCCTGCAGGCTGAGGAGACAGCAGGAATTAGGTTGAAGACATGTGCCATCAGGGCTTTGCAAGTCGGCTGTAGGGAACCCTCTTTGTTTCCTGCTAGTTTTATGTTTCCCCCTCTCCCCCCCTATTTTTATTTATTTTCTGTCCCAATGTAATCCTCAGGCCCTTCACACTGCAGACACCACCACCCTGACCACACGTGTGGTGGCTGTGCTTTGCCTCAGTGCTTTTTCCACAAGGGAGGACGTCAAGTGCCACTTATCCCCAGCCTTTGCCTTCCCTTGGACCCAAAAGAGAAAGGGCACAGTGGCACCCTGGAGCCAGGAGGGGCTTTGAGGGAGCAGTGCTGCATGCAGCTGTTCAACACTGCAAATCCTCTCTCTTCTTTATGTCCTGAATCATGCCAGTACAGTGGTATTGATGTGTAATTGCCTGTAGCATAGGAAACAGTGTTAATGTTTATTGGCTTTGCCTTTACTTGGTTTGTTCATGCCAATTCTCATCTATAATACAGCATGCATAAAGACATAAAAATGCATAATGAATACTGAACATCTGTACAGAGTGCTTCTGAATCCTTTTTTTGGTAAGAGCGTTTGAAATGCTGGCAGACTATTTAAAATACCCACAATGGGATTTTGCGATCTTAAAACATTTTGTAAAACTTGTACTAAATATTAAAAGACAATTTCGTGCTTTGCAGAACAGCTTGATCTGGTATCTAGTTTTAGGGCAACTATTGGTTTTGAAAAGTGGTGTGTTTTGGGTTTTTCGTTTTTTGTTTTTTTTCAGCAGGCAAGTGTTTTTGAGAGAGAAAAGTAAGTCAAAATTATTAAATACAAAACGCATGTGATAAAATATATCTTGGCTATGTAATGTTTTCAGTATTTCTCCTATTCATGCTCACTTGAATTTGAATGCTTTCCACCATATATCTTTTTTTTCCCTTCCCAATTAGTCATTAGTCATACAGATCATTATTTAATGGATAGTGTATTAATGGACTTCCCATCCTAATTACTAAAATGAGTGCCTTGCAAATGCACTAGTCAATCAATGATTGAATGTGTGTGTTTGTATCTTGAACTCTAGTTCGCTGAACTGCTTCAGCTGTTCAGAACACTGATATCCTGGGAATCTGTTTTCTGAATTCTAGTCACACCTCATTGATACACAGGGGCTACTGGTGGTAAACATTTTATCGATGTTCTCAACATTACTGCTAAGTTGTTACCATTAGTTTTTATTTTGAATCTAATTGGAGATGATGACTTAGTTGAATGAGTAGATCCTTGTTTGGTCTTGCCTCATAGCTCTTGACGTTGTTAATAGTGGCAAAGTGTGAGCTGGAAACTCAAATAATATATGCTGCTTAGCAATAATGTGTTGCATTTATATCAAGGTTCAAGCTGCAAAATAGCTGTTTAAACTCGTTTATTGAAAACTAGTCAAAAGATTCAAGCTAGAAGGAGCAAAAATAAGATAAGATCAGGGCTATTGTTTTCAGCACTGTTCTCCTAAATCTTTAGGATCTATTCCAGAGACCAGGCTGAAAACTCTGATCTCTCATGAACTGCAATCAAGAAAGTGGAAGCTCATTAAAGAACCTGGAATTAAGTTTGAGGCTCAGTAATTTGGCTTGTAAATGGCAATGATAACAACAAAAACAACAAAAAAATGTGTAACTTAAGCAACCTCTTCCACTTTGAGCTTTGTGTACCAAAGCTGTTATCTTTTGCACCTGCTCCTGTTGCATTCCAAGGTTTGTGATTTTGTGTGCACTGCCTACAGTGAACCTACTCAGCTCACAAGTCTTTTGGTTCAGGTGTTTGGCTGGAAAATCCCAGACTGCTGAATTGCATCAGAAAAAAAACAAAAAAAAAAAAAACCCCAACCAACCAATCAACCCACCAAAACCCAAACTGTTTTACGTTGAAATCATTCAGTTATAGAACACTGTGAATATAAGAAACTTGGTGGTGAAAATAGTAGGAGTCTTGTTTTCACCTGGGTCCTCACTGCTCAGACCGTGGCCACACAGGTAGCTTAAGAGGTGGGGGGGGGGGGTTTTGTGTGGGGGTGTTGCACATTAAGTTGCTGAACACTTGCTTTCTGTCTGTTTTTTTGCCATTGCTAAGAATGTTATGAATAGTTGCTAGGAGTTACCAGAAACCCCCAGCAGTTCCAGGTCAAATAGACTTGAAAGAAGATTGGTAGCTATAGTGCAAGGCTGGATCGACAATGGTGTGGTAAGGCAGTATAATCCTAGCTTTCAAAACCTATCCATTTTCTTCCCCTCTCATGTGATTGCTGTAGAAGTGCTGAATAGCTTCTTAATGAATCATAGGTTGCAACCCAGGCTGTATCCTACGGGTAAGCCCTCTTTCTCCCTTTGGCCAGTTTATCACAGAGCTGACACAACATGACTCTTTCAACATAGCTTCCAGTCAGTTATTTTGAGGCCTTGGAGACAGCCAATATCAAGAGATACTGATAAGAGTGCAGGCTTTGCAAAACTGTTAATGGCAGATAGTGCATTTTTACCCCTTCAGGCAACTTGTCTCCTTGAACCCCTGCTACTAGGGAGGAGAAAATCACCTTCATAATTCAATCCAATTTTTGTTACTGTTTTTATGCTTTATTTTTTAGATAAACCTTTGAATTTAGAAGAGATAAGCTTGCTAGAGTTCACAAGCAGGTTTTAAAGACTTGGTTTTGGAAATGAAGTGTGGATATACTATATGCTTTGTTGAATCTCTTCTCAAAAAAGAGTGTAACTGCCATGGCCCAGACATAGGCAGAGTAAATGCATCTAACAACCCACCCTGGGGTTTTTTTAAGGAAGACATTAAGATAGAGATTTCAGTGTTCCAGCATGTTCTGAGGTTTTCCTTTTAGAACAGGGTATCTACCAATAGCACTGGAGACAGTAACTGATATCTCTCAATATAACTGAGAAGTTACATCCCTGTACCCTTGACCACTTTCAATGACTTTCATAGGCTACATGAAAAAAACTAAATGCATGTAATGTTGCAGACTAAAATCATGATGCATATAGCTACACACCCTGAATAAGCTAGAAGAAAAAATATTGTTGCATTATGTTGTCAGTTATTGGTTCACCAGCTTCTTGTGGTTCCAGGATCAAGAATTTGTGCATATGGAATAAGCAGACCTGGACTGAGGAGTTGAAATTGTTGTAAAAGCTACTTAATCATTTGGAAATCTATTGGAGAAAATACCTAGTAAGTCCATTTCTTGGGGCTTCATTAGAATGAAAACAGCCATCTCATAAAGTAAAACTTGGATACAAAGTTGAAAAATGTGTATGTAAACTAAGAAGGTTTAATCAAGCATAATTTAATGGAAGGTGATTAACTTTTGATATGAATACCGAGAAAGATGCCAGGGTAAAGCAGAGTTTGGCAGAGCTGTAGTACAAATCCATTGTGATTCCAGGTGGGCATTTCCACTTGTGAGCCTCTTTGCATGCCTGATGACTTCTGCTGCAATGAGTACTCCTGCAATTTTACACTTGTGTTATGGTCAATGCTGTTTGATCATTCAAATCTGTCTTCCCCAGCAGCTTTTGGAAATAGTTTGCATGAGATAAGGTAGTTGCATACACCAGTAGCAATATACCAGATGTTAAAAACCTGAAGAGTGCACAGCTGTAATGTAGAAACTTGCCGTGCTAAGGTGATTATAGTTCCAAAATCTTGTTCAGCCTCTGTAGGCTACTTTTTTTGTAGTCTTTTTCGTGGCTAATCTGAATATTTTTACGTGATTCCTTCACTTACTTGAACTAAGTCTGGCTTACTCTGAGATCAAAGTGGCAAGGAGGGGCTTCTTCATTCAAGAAGATCAGAACAACCTAGTGGAAGGACATGGAATTGTGTTTGGAAAGGTTTAGTCATATGGCTATGAAGACAAAGATGTAGTGGACCTTGATTAGGGCCTAATGTACTGATTAAATATTTGAAGAGTGTTCTGAGATAAGACTTTAAATAAACTAAAACTACTTTCTGCTTTTTTTTTTTCCCCTGTGTTCTTCAAGCAGTGTTCTGGCTATCAAAATGCTTTGGATTTCTGAAATTTGATTAGCTGCTCTAAAAGTGGTCTATGCTTCGAAACAATCTGTGATGAAATGTGTAGTGATAGTAGTGCATTGGACAAGAGACTCAGTTGTGTAGGCTCCACTTAATTAACTCTTAGGTGCTGTGGTTGTAGACATGTTATTTAAGAACTGTTAGAAGAAGCATGGAATTATAATTTTTAAAAAACACAGCGAAGTCCAAAAACTATACTTTTCAAGTTTTTCTGTTGTCAACAGGGTATTATTTACATTTTACTTGAATAAACAGTAATTGACAGTAATGAGCTGTCAATCCTATCCTGTCCTGCCTTCCCACCCTCTCCCTCACAAGAATTAATGCTTATTTTGAGGCATAGAAGTTATGCTTACTTAATTTAGATGGAAGTATCTTTTTAAGGTGCTCTGGAACTGTTTTGTTTTTCTGTGCTTAATTTGCTATATGATGACTTCTCTGATGCTTAAAATTTCAGAACTAAACTGCGGAGTTTAGAATCTTTTCGTCTATTTTCATGACGTGCACCAGCGAGGCTGGATTTGGCAATCTTTGGTTTGTGTCAGTGGAAGCAGCAGCTTGAATATCAGTATTTAATTTGTTGCCAGGGCATTTAAGACAGGTTATATTGCCTTTGGGGCTATATACACTGAGAATTTTTTAACCAGTTTTAAAACTGGTTGGAGCAGTAGTGTGGATCACACTCCCTCTTCTTCAAATAGCACTGGTTTGTCTGACCTGTTTTCTGTTGAAATAGCTCAGTGAAATGCCCCCCAGACTGCAGTGTTAATACACTGCTTATTGCTCTTCAAAAGCAAGTAGGAATTTCTTGTTCTACTTAGAGCTATCCATATACAACTCTAGATTTAAAACCTCTTTGCATGTATTTGTTCTTGTTTCAGTATGGTACGTTGTCAATCTTCACTTTTTTAAGGTCAAAATGATCTGTTGTGTGCACAAATTTGAGAGTGGTAATTTGGAAAACAAATACAGAAAATATCTATTTGCATTTTTCTGCTAGTGAATTTGGTTTGAATTACCTTGAATTGTGTTTAAGTTTAGGTCAGACCTGCAAAACAGTTCTGAAAAGATTTGCTCATAACTGTGTTTAACTGATAGCAAAGCACACTATATTGGGAGATCAGGGTTTACTTCTCCACTGTCATTATTACTAATGTAAATTTGGCTCATTTTCTCTTTTTTACAGTGGCCTTTTGATCTTGTGAGACTCATTTTTTTTCTGAAGTGGCAAACTGACACAGACTGTTTTATTACTTTGAGCAGAATATTTTAAGTTTGGGTCTCCTGCTGACAGGGGAGGATACTTACCATTAAATCCTCATGGCCAGGAAGCATCATGGCATGAGGCTTTTTCTCTATTCTTTCTATATGAAAAACAAAACCCCAGAAGTCACTGTGACTGAAAACCTTTTTCTTTGCTGGACTCTGATATAAAACTGTTGCTGTTTACTAGCTTTATGGTTTCATCTTAAGCACTTAAGTGTTTAACAGATTGCATCCTAACTGAACCTTTTTTTTTCCTGCTCTGATTCCCGGTATAAGCTGTTACAGGCCTTTTTCAGAAGTGGTGAGGGCTCTCTGCTGCATTTTTTTTCCAGGCAGATGACCAGTGCTGGGTACGCCCGTAGAGTGTTTTGCAGCAGACATAATGAAGGGTGCTCCCAGCCTGAGGAGCATCACCTCAACTCTCCTCCTGGAGCTGTGCTGACCCAGCGCAGTGCTCCAACCAGACCAATCTGATTTTTTGCCATGCAGGGCTTTTAGTTCAGGCTGGCCATGGTGTTAACACAGTTACAAAGCTTTCCAGTGGCTCGAAGCACTGGCGGGGCAAACTCGGATCTGCTATGGAGCTGGGGCAGAATGAGTCCCTGTCTGGGTGTTGAGTGAGCCTGAGAATTCACTGCTTTCCTGTAGCCTGGTGTTCTGTGGTTGCACCACATGTCAGAAGCTGGAGGAGAGCCTGCAGGGAATGTGGGGGGGGGGTGGCGGGCGGGGGGCTGTAGGCAAGTGGCTGAAGTGACAATAGGAATTTCATCCTTCTAATGAGTAGCTCCTGAGGAGCCCACCTGCTTTTGGAGAAGCAGGAATTAATTTTGTGAGTGTTTCTTGGGGTGCGGTAACTAGGACACATACTTGGAGATGGGAAGACAGTTTTTCCTATTAAAAAGGGGATCTTTTATGCTTGTGCTCGTTAGAGAAAAATATCAATGTTCTTCCAGGACTTGGCTTTATTTCTTTAAAAAAAATAAAAAGTAGGTTTCAGTAATTAGTGGGATTTGCACATCAATGTGAGAGTAGATGGTTTTCAGGTAATGGTGACAAACTTTTGTCTGCAAATCCATTGTAATTAATAAAGAACATAATTAGGCTTGGTGTTCTTTATTCCATTAGGCGAGTTGTAGCTTCAGAAACTAAAATGGCCGAGCTGTTTAGATTGTCTCATTCCTTGAACATTCTGACAGAGGGAAAAAAATGTAACAAGTCATTGCTACAGTTCTTTTACCGGACACTTTTGTTCTTCCTGCTTTTAGTGTTTAGCTTTAGAATACTGGACTGGTTGTGGCTTGGGTGTTTTGTGGTTTTTTTCCTGCCAGATTTTGTGAATACCCTTCCCCTCCCCTTCAAGGAACACCAAAAAAGCCACCCCACTTTACTTAACACTCTAAAGTTGTTAATCTTTATTTTTTTCTATTGGAAAAGTACTAACATGGAGTTGCTGAGAGTCTGAATTTGCTTTTCATCGCAGGACAAAGCACCAAAACTGTCTTCTGGAGAGGAGAGGGAAATATCAGTTAACACTTTTCTTGTTCACAAAAGGTCTTAAAAGGATTGTGTAGATAAGATCTTGCTTGTCAAATGGGAGGACTCTTGCTTGTTGCTATTTGTTAGCAGTAGGTGAATGTATCTTCACTTCTATGCTGAATCTATTCTAGTCTTTTGATCAAAAGGTAATGCCAGATGTTAGTATTGTTGAGGATGAGAAATGGCTGTTCTGTGTGCCCATGTTTTGCTTGTAGGACAGAATAAATCCCAGTTTTTCTCTAGTTTGTATTTTTCTTTGGTTTCATTTCTGTTATTTAAAGAATAAATTATAGAAGAAAAAATACAGTTTTTGTCATACAGACAAGTAAGATAAAAGACAATCACAAGTGCTGCATTTGGAAGGAAAAGTAGAATTTGGAAAGTCTTTAAGAGGGATGTATATGCTATCAAAGCTCTTTGGTCCCCTGTCAGCATGTATGTTACGGAGGAGAGCTTGTGGAACTTAGAAACTAATGCTTACTTTTTGGTACTCAGTTCCCTTTCAAACTTAGTTTTCCTCTCTCTACTTAGTAAGCAGGAAGGAAGTGCTAAATTGTAGAGCAGGTTGGGTGAGAGTCCTTTAATGACAGTCAGTTGCTGGGCACTGAGGTAGGTGATTATAGTGATGCTGCTGTGTGTAGTGGAAGCTTCATGTCCTCATTTTCTCCCAAGGTTTTCTATTTGTGACACAATACCCAGGCATGCTAAGCATCCAGAATATATAAATAAATTTTGTGGAGTTCCATAAAAATATGAATTTAGAAAAACGGTCCTTTTTTCCCCTATCTATTTAAACCTATCTCTTGCTCTTGTCTGAGCTAGCGAATTGTGAAGCTGTAATAAATGACTGATGCATAGCTGAAAGCATGGCAGTGACCATCATCACTGGAAATCTAATATTCTCACTCTGGAAAAACTGATTAGTAACAGCAGTGGCCCAGCAGGGAGCTATTGCAGTAGTTTGAAGGCAGTGAACCTCATGATGTGTCGTGGGCTCAGAGATGAACTGTGATTGTTTAGGAATTGTTAATCCACCCTATTTTACATCTTTGTCACAAAGTTCATACTGCCTACCAGTCTCTCTGGAGATTTTAAAAAGAAATTCATCTATGAGAGTAACTTCAGTTTTTAAGGACAGCACTATATTACTAAGACAGCAACTTTGGTTCAGGTAGAGCATAATAAAAGCTGGAACTATTCCAGTTTGTTTTTTTTTTTTTTTTAACTTTACGTGGTCCTCATGAAAATAAAATGGAGTAGAAAGAATTGGTACACAGTAATTCAAATAGGGTATGTGAAAATTTCTAAGCCTTTTACAGTAAAGCCCAAATACGAGAGTAATGCCATATCACATTGAAGCAGTAGCTGTTCCTTTCTGATCACCAGCCCTCTATGTGACAGAGTAAGGGGAGTGAAATACTGGGCAGTGGCATCTGTCAGGGCTACAAAAAATGCCTAGTTACCAGTGTCCCTGGGTTTATTTGTATTTAGTTGACTTTATTATTAATGAGTCTATTCTTGAATATTTTATTCTAATATATATTTGATTAAGAAAGGAAGTACAGAAATTTTACAGCCTTTGATCCTCTGTTTATATTAGGAGGATATATAAGGTACTTGTTCTGCAGAATAGCACTTAAAGACTTCCTTGTGTATAAGTGAGTTGGCTCAAACTTGCCTAAAACTGCTTATTATTTTTGTAGTTGATATCTTTAGGCATTGAATGACTTAAGACGTGCTCCCTGACTGGAATTTTGACATTTTATTATGATAATTTGTCATGAAGTGATTAGTAAATGTGCTTCTAACTAGAAATATTCTGTATTGATTTTTTTCGAAGTATTCATTGTTTGACATGTATTGATGACTTATATAAAAAGTTACATATGAAATCTTTCTTTTTTTTCAAGAAAAAATGTGTAGCGTCTCATGCTTCACTGATATCCTTCTCTTTCACATTTCAATACTTTTAATTTGCCTTTTTTCGTTTTATCCTATTCATTTCAAGTATGGCACTGATGTAGAGACACACCTCCCCTCCTACCCCTTCCCTTCTATTTTCACTGGCCTGAGTTATAGAAGACTGCTGTGTTAGAATCGTTAACGTGTGTAAATAGCCTCTGCGTGCATAACATATCAACCCAAAACCCCCCCAACAACCCTATTAAAAAATTCTTGTAAATTTTTCATTAATGTGCACTTCTGTATTCTTGCTGCATTTAATCCTGACTAACAGCTAAAGCGTATTTCATATTGGTTTTACATATTTCGGGCCCAGCTGATGAGAAGGCTCTGCAGCAGGGTTCTGTCCTGGGGCAGAATTGTGTCACTCCAGTGCTGCTGCTCAGCTTCTTTCTCTTACTGAACTGACACTTTCTCCTCTTGAATTCTTTACCTCAGCAGCAGTGTTCAGTGCTGCCTCCCATTTGTCCAAAATTATGATGCCTTTCTTTTTGTCAGCTAGTTGCTTACAGATTAGAGCATCAGTGTTTGCATCTTGTAGAAATGGAAGAGCATTTAATTGTCATGATGAAATAACATTGTGAAATGTCAGCAGGTAAAAGATCTAAACCTTTATTGCTGCAGTTACCTCAGGCTACAGCTGCTGCATGATAATTCACTGATGAGTTTGAGGGGACTTATGTAGTCACTGGCCAGCTGGAATAATTTTTCAGTTACTGCTTACTGTGTGGGCTTTGATGATAATGTCATTTGCAATTCCTAAATGACAGGTTCTTTAATAGAATTTTGTCTTACCATTAGATGTCTGATATTTATCTTGTCTGATCTAATGTTTAAAAGTACTTAAAAGTGCAAAATGACAACAAGTTTTTAAATGGCAACTTGGAAATTGAATAGAAAAAATTAGAAACTTGGGGCCCTTGCTTCTTTCTTGGTATAGTACAAGTCGAACACTGTTTTGAGACTTTAAAGGAACTAAAAAAGTAAGTTCATCCTTCTGCTCTTCAAGGTCTACAACTATGAATTTCCTCTTCAGAGGAAAGAAAGATGAAACTGAAGCAATTAGTCTAGCATATGAATTGGTAACAGGAGGTTTAAAGGTGACCTGAACATGTTGAATGAATAAACATAATGTTAATTCATTTATGGTTGTATAATTTAAAAGCAGATCAAATTAGATCCTCCTCTGCATACTTTCTGAAATTGGAGCTGTGAAATTCTGGTTTGCTATACCTAAAAAGAGGGAAGAAATAAATTACTGTAGCAAAGGATGATGTCTGTTTGCTTTTGAGTGAGAAAGCAAAATTTTGAACCTTCATCAGAGTAGCACTGGTACTAAAAACTATTTGGCCTAAGGAAAAATATCCCAGGGTTCTTCCTCTTGTCTCCTGACATGTTAACCATTTCTAATTGTCTTTCAATGTTTCTAAAAAGCATTATTTATTTTTGTGGTGTAGAGTTAGTGTGTTCTTTTACGTTTCTTCAGTACAATGTCTAAATGTAAAGAAGATGGGGTAGGGGGTAGGTGGGGAATTGCCTCACTTTATCAACTTGGTGAAAGCTGCCTTTCATAAAACCATCTGTATCTTAGTAGTGGTATTCCTACCAAGGCAAAGGAGTTCTGAGGATTAAGTGGTATCCTAACTTTTAGTGGTTATTTGCTGTTTGTTTCAGAATCAGTGAAGACTCTTTCTTGGTTTTAGTATTACTAGTTGCATAACTATAAGCTAGTCCCTTGTCTTGAATAATTGAGGACACTCATTTTGCCTAACGTTTTCTTTGCAAAGTATGGTGATGGACTGGGCACCATGTCCCTTTTTCTAATAGAACGCTGAAGAAATGAAAATGTTTTCTGGCAGTCTCCTTCAGTTTGAATTCCCTGTTAACTAATGAAAGTGCTAGAAATAAAAAGTATTAATCTTTAAGATTGTTGTCTTCTCTAGTTTATGGATGGAATGTGGTAGTACTGAGTTTGCTGAAGTACATGGATTAGGAAGGAAGTGGCAAAATATTTCCAGTGATCAAGTTTCAAATTTCATGACTACTGTTGTTTATGTATATACAGAAACCAAGCAGCAGCAGTTTTGGAAATGAAATTTCTTGCATTAGTCTGTGACTGCTCTGGATTGAAGCCTGTCCTCTGAGGCTACCTCCTTGTCATATCTGCATGCAGACTTGCTGGAATCCAGCTGGGTCCTGAACCACTTTCCTGCACCAAGGGCCAGGTCTGGCTAGCACACAGGTGATTTGGGAGCATCCTGAGAGAGAAAAGCCTGGCTGCTAAGTGGCATCTTATCCTCTTCCGGAGAGTTCCCTGTGACAAACAGCAATGTGACAAAGCTGGCAGTAAGAAAAAAATTGAGGTTTGATACGAAAACAGATCTGGGTACAATAAGTCAGATGAGCTTTCAGTCTCTGGGACTGTTTTAGCAAGTGCGTGTTCAAAGTGAGCAAATGGCAGAGCAGTCTGACTCAGCAGTGGCAGCTGGGGTAGAGATGCCATCTGTAGTCTGAAATGACACTCATGTTAGTGTGGAGTTGTGTGACAGCTAACTACATGTAAGGTAGGTGGGCCCAGAGTGGTAAGTGATATTCAGAATGTGGAGTAGCAGCACTCAAGAGCAGATGTCCAGAGAATGAGTGATCCCTGGGTAGATCCAATATTGCTGCTGTGTAGACTATTATTGTGATTTTTGGGCTTGGGGGGAGGGTGTTGTATCCAATTTTATCAGATGGCCGTGATAAGTCAGAGACCTACTGAGAGTGATGCTGAGAGAGAACAGATGTGGATTGTTTTGGTAGAGCTATTTTTTGGAAACACTGCTGCCGTGTCACAAAAGCATTACTAGAGATGGGTAATATGCCAACTGCAGTAAGAGTCTGCTTTAAGTGCCAGTTTGCAATTTCTGGTTCTCTTGGGATTAGAAAAGGATTGAGATGAGGTACCCAAGCAAATGTCATCAGCATAGATAACTGTACTGTATGGATTGAAGGCTAACACTGATGAGAGCTTTGAAAATGTGAAACATCAGTGCAAACACTGACTCTTAAAGTCGGTTCACTTGAGCTGTTCCTATAGGCAGGGAAAACAGTGGCTGGCTAGAAGGATGTTGCTCAGCAGAAACAGATCACTTAAGGGTTATTTTGAGCAAGTTTCTTAGTAGATTCTCTTAGTGTTCCTTCTAAACGGAACAACATGGCAGCAGTCATCAGCATTTACTATAAGTTTACAAAATGGGTTGTCAAATTGAGACAAAAACTTGAGGAAAAGAACATCTAAAACCTAATTCTCTATTTTTGGGTAGTTGATGAGATGTATTATTAGCGTACGTTTAAGCAGATTCTGGTGATTTAGTTCTACAGAATATAACTGATCTTTATCCTGACTTGAAGGTAATTATTTCTGTCACCAGAGGGTGACTTTTCACCTTAGTGAGAGGGCTGTGGACAAGCAAACAGTTGAGCCTGTGGGATCACAGTGGTGTTGATATGGCTCAACTTTTCCTTGCCCCTGTTGAGCACCACGTCTCAGCATCCGTGTCTTCCCGGGTTGCAGTACATTTGTGGATTCATTTACAACAGGTGGACAGGTTTGAAAACTGTTCAGGGACTGCATATATAATGCTGTGCCTGCCAAGTTAACTAATTTGAACTGGAAGATGAGTGTTTTCCATTAACTGGACTATATAAAGAAGAGTACAAAGTATATTTGGTGCATGGGTGTCAGTAACTGCTAGACAGAAGACCCCACTTGCCATCCAAGGACAGACTGATCACTGTTGAATTGTGTCTTCCCTGAGATCTGATATGTGGGCATTAAATGCCTGTTAACATTACAAGGAGTTATCTTGTGCGAGAAGGTGCTGACAGTGTCTCTCTCTTCTTTGGCTAGTGAAAAACATGCTGGCAAAGTTTTTCTTGTTTCACTTGTTTCTCTATGGCTGGTAGGAGATGCAAGCAGTTCAAGACTGCTGAATGAGGTTATTTGCCTCTTGATTGGGCTCTGTCAATTTTGAGATATGCTAGGACTTCTTCATGCTCAACCCCAGGGATGGTATCAGAGCAACTATACTTAAAAAACGTGTTTGAAGAACAGTTGCAGTTTGTTAGCTACCTATGACACTTGGCCTTTGCCAGGTAGGCCATTCTGACTTAAAGTAGATGATGCTGGCAGCTTGGATAAGTGAGATGGTACCTGATTTTTGCATTGGAGACCAATGGGCAGCTGAAAACAGGGGACATAACCAACCAAATGGATTGCTTGTTTATGCTCTTTTGCTTTCCTCTACACACTTATTCCTAGCAATGCACTTGTGTCATTGCCTTTTTTTTTGGTTTTTGGCATTTGTTGGACCCCTCAACCCTCCTCCTTCTTAAACCTCTGGGTTTTTTTAACCAGCAAAACCACAGGAAAACAAATTCAACAGTAAAAATAAAGGAGTAAGTTTCTGCTAGTTGCTGTCGTGAGTGTTCTATTGAGTTGAATTGGCTGGCTTTCTGTAAGTGGGCATAAACAGTGAATGGTTACAAAAATAAGTTTGATCTGTGAAAATGGAGAGAGAGGAAGTGAAAGTGGAAAGCAGCCAAAGCAATGGGCTATAAAGAGAATCTTTACAACAGTACTGTGAATAGATAAGAGTGGGAGAAGACATGTTTGTGAAGGGCAGAGAGGAGATGCCAAAGTGATTGGGTTAAGGGGAGATAAAAGCTGGAAGAGTTACAGAAAAAGTGTGTCTCAGAGAAGCTTTTTAGATACCGTTCAAAAATCAGGCATAGCTGGAGTGAAGGACACAAGAAGAGGCTTGAGTGCAGTTGTGAATGATGGATGAGGCTGTCTGTAATACTTGACAAAAGATGTGCTGACCTGAGATGAAGGTGGCAGTAAAAAAGGGTTGTTTTAATAGTGTTGTGCTGCTGGTGATAGCCAGACACTGTCAGAAAGGTTCAGGTTCAGTTTTGGCAGGAGGCCACTGTGGAGCAGGGTGAGTTGGAGTCAACCCTGCAGAGAAAATGTTTGCACATGTGTTTGTTGAAGAGGATACCTGGAGATGAGATGCAGATGAGACCTGAAGTCCATCCCTGTCCCTTTGAAGTGCAAATATTCCTAATTACAAGGGATGGAAAGAGAACAGAGCCTCACAGTGCCAATGGGTGATGTGAATTTGTACTTGAACTTAAACCAGCAATTTTAGGAAGTCTATACCAGTCACTTGTTGTTCCTTATAAAAATCTGATTGACCTACTTGTGTAAGGGGTACGAATAAAATGCTTCAGATTTTCCACTGTCTCATACTTTTGTGGGGTGGACTGTGATATGGTAAAAATCTGGGAGAGGGAAGCTTTCAGTCACTCCCTGAGGCTGTTTGTTAATCACAAATTTTGTATGTTCCTCTGCTACTGGAGTGTTTCAATTTCAAGTGAGCAAAATTTTGTTACATTTGGTTTGTTCATTGCACCCAGATTATGTGTTGGTTATTAAATATTGATTTTTCTATTATATTAAACATTTAGATGCTTTTCTTGGGTGTTGGTTTTTATGAAGTATTTTCTTCTGACTGTTGCTCTGTGCTATGTTCTGCATTTTAACTTTAAAATGGTAACTTCGTAGTGCTGAACTGATTTTTAGCTTCAAGTTATAGTACAGGAAAAATAAACTGTCAGAGTAGGATGCCTCTTATGTGGCATATATATAGTGGTAAGTAGTGCAAGCATCAGAGGATACATTGCCCACTGAAACCAGTATTTACTCTCTTGGCTCTAAAAAACACTGACAAACATTTCCCCTACCCAAACAAACATGAAACTCTTTAGATGTTTCCTCCTTCCATGTGTTTTTTGTTGCCTGATGAGGTATAGTATGAGTAGGTATAGAATAGTGTTGCTCTTTAGGTGACATTGTACCAAAGCGAATACTTGGTCATATGCACGTTTTTGTGAATGCACTAGCAAAGAGTGTAGGGGACTGAAAAGATGTTGTAAAGTCATGGGCATGTAATATTTGCACGAGTTCTATCTGAATGTGTAGATGTCTTGTCTAGCTTGAAAAAGAGAAGCTAGTAAAAGAGCCACGTGTAGAACTTTGTTTTTTCATAGGAACAGGGAGTACAGAACATACTTTAGTACACTGAAGAGTAGTCTAGTTTGATCGCAGCCTCAGTTACTGAGCACTCAGGTTCTGTTGGAGTAAAAAAGTTAATATGGACAGGGGTGTGTGTTGTATGTATGTGGTTAACAGTTGCTGAGAAAACTCCTGTGTATATATCTTTTAACTTTATCACATCAGGAGTACATCTGTGTTGTTACTGCTTTCTCAGAGCTGTATATAGCTGTTCCCTTGCTGAGACCTCGATGTGCTTCCCTGCACAGAGCAGTACTCTGACTAATGGAGCCCATTAGTGATTGCGTGTGGTGGGAGAGAGTAGAGTGATGGGGAGTTACCATCAGAAATCTTCAGATATTAGGCTGTTTATTACATTGTGTACCCAGGACAGAACTTCAGAATTCTCTAATTATTTGTGTTGGAGTCCTCCCACTGTTCTTTCTAACCTGTTCCCTTCCATTCAATATAACATCCTTCCCTCTCTCCCTCCTTAGTTTTTAGTGTTCCATTTTTGCCCTTTGAGAATAGCATAGCTTTCTAATTGCATCAGACAGTCATTTATGGCTTTATTATATATTTTATGCATTTTCTTTTTATTCAATAGCACGTGTTGGTTCTAAGACTGATATAGCTCAGTATCTTTCCTGAAGTCACCGGCAAGTTGGTAGGTATGTTTCCCTAAAATACTTTCTTAGTGACACATGATCTTCTGAGCCAAAGGTACTTTCTGTACAGTTAGTATTTCTCAGTTGATACTGGTGATCTTTCTTACCCCTGAATCTCTGTAGCAGCTGTAGCATCCTGTGGCAAGGGATTCCACAGCTTATCGCAGTGATGTTTAATTTGATCCTGACACTCCATAGTTTGATTTGAAGACCTATAATGTTCACACACACACACACACACAAGTTATTGGTCTCTTCTCCTCTTCGTGTCACTAGGGATGTACCTGTCCTCTTTCCTCTGTTATTTCTGGCTTAAAGATCCTTGCCTTTTAAGCTATATTTAAACATCATGTCATCATCTTTCTTGGGTGTTCTCCAAGTCTTTTTTATTTCTGTTGTATAACCCTTCAGATTTGGAAAACCAGAACCACACCTAGTGTCTGGATGTAGCTTATAATGTTGCAAATAAATAATCTGTCTTCTTTTCTTATTTTCTTCCCTTACAATTACTAATTTTGCTTTTACTTTTTAACTGCTACTTAGTATCAAGCTCATATTTTTATGAAAAGACCTAGTTTAGCTTTAACATCTTAACACTGACTGGTAAATGTCTGCTCAGAGACTGTTTGCTTACCCTATCAGTGTCTACCAGGATAGTTTTCAGCCACAGTTTTTCTTTTGCTTGATGTCTGAACTGTCTAACATAAAGGGATATGTTTCCGCTTACATACTGAAATTGTAAGATGGTAGGAACGGCGTTTCTCTGCTTGCCTCACTGTACTTTAGGCAGTTCACTGGGCACAGGTGGATGATTGGCTCCAGAATTCTACAACTTCATTGCACAGTCTAAAGTAGGATTCATCTAACCTTCACGCTTGCTTATTACTCCATTTCCCAAAGCCACCCCAGTGAGAATATTTCTCTATATAAGAAAAGGTGGGATTAAATACGTATTGCATCTGTTTGAAATACGCTATAATGTATCTAAGTATTCTTGCAATGGTTCTGTTGAATTAAAGTGCAGATTTGAAGATAAAAATACAAGTTTCAAACCCTTGAGTTCAGTTCCCTGGGAAGTCATAATGTTTTCTTGGTTTCTTGAATTGCAGTAGAAATGCAATTTTGATTGTAAATATTTCTACCCTAAAATAGTGTTTTCTTCCTAGAGTTTACACAGCTATTGCAATTTGTCTGGAGAGCTTGGTTGTTTTCTTTGTTTTTTTAATTGCACAAATAACCATCATCATGGCTTGGCTTGGTGAATGAAGATTTCAGAAGGGCTCTCCCCATGCTGGTGGCTGATAAGGCCGATGTGGGTCAGGCAGTGGGGTTGCAAAAGGCACATCAGAAAGTCTCCTGTGAGGGGACAGCCGAGGTACCATTCTTTCTGTGCTGTCTTTTCTCCTTGAGGCTGATCCTCCTCCCAAAGGAGGCAGCAGTGTTATGGATGGTGTCTCTGTGACTCCTGACTGGAGGCCAGAGTGGAGCACTGATGGCAGTCAATATGGCCAAAGCTGAGGGATTGTTTCAGGGAGTCCCTGAATCTCCTCTCTGGGGCTCCTCTGTTGTGGCATGGCATATCAGTAAGCTGTGTCCAAAATGATGTGATGGCTTGTGTTGTTTGCTCATAAAAGTTATTGTTGAAGACTGATTATTATGAGAAATGAGACACCTTATATGTTTATGTCCACAATTTATATGTTAAGTGAGTTCAACAGTTAAAAGTGATTTACCCACAAGAGGTAAAGGAAGAAAGTGAGTTGTTACTGTCTTCTTTTTCTGTGTGTGCTCTTGAGTGTGTTCAGTCATTTTGCTGTCAGATGACTTTCCTAATGCAGTTGATCTAAAATATTTTCCTGCTAGTCTATGAAATATTTTGATAAATTTGCTGAAGAATGAAGTAACAATAAGAAGAGTAGCATGTGAAATGAGTCATTCACTTGATGTTCAATTTGATTCTGTAGTTCATCTTTAATGAAAGACTTAGATTTGTAAGGCTAAAGAAGAAGGGGTAGAAGACATATTAAGAAGAAAAAAAAAAAAATCTCTGTTTCTGCATGTTTGCTGCTTTCAGCTTGTTTAAGATGAAAAGTTTTCATGTAATTCTGGTTTTTATCTCTGCTTTTTTCTGGTAGTTTATAGTCGATGTTTAAGCATGATGTTGCAGTGGGCAATGTTTTACTTGCATGCACCATTCAATAAAACATGTTAAAAACTATAAGGATGTTTTTTTGAAATCAGAGGACATGAATTATTACTGACAAAAGTTTAACAGGGTAATATTTTAGTAATAAATTGGTCAAGTTGAACTGGGTCTGGAGTTTGTCAGGGGTCTGTTCTGTGTCCAGTGCTGTTCAACATCTTTGTCAGCAACATGGACAGGGCATTGAGTGCATTGTCAGCAAGTTTGCTGATGACACCAAGCTGTGTGGTATGGTGGATTCACTTGAGGGAATGGGTGCCATCCCAAAGGACCTTAACAGGCTTGAGAAATGGGCCAGTGCAAACTA
The DNA here is from genome assembly GCF_036169615.1 of Heliangelus exortis. NCBI lineage: Eukaryota > Metazoa > Chordata > Aves > Apodiformes > Trochilidae > Heliangelus > Heliangelus exortis. The sequence continues at coordinate 61,248,498 of NC_092424.1, forward strand.
CATGAGATTCAACAGGTCCAACTGGAAGGTCCTGCATCTAGGTCAGATGCCCAGGCACGCTTACAAGCTGGGCATAGACTGGGTTGAGAGTAGCCCTGAAGGGGAAGAACTTGGGGGTGTTGGTTGATGACAAGCTTAATACGATCTGGCAGTGTGCTCCTGCAGCTCAGAAGGCCAGCTGTATTCTAGGATCCATGAAGAGGAGTATTGCCAGCAGATCAAGAGGGTGATTCTTTCCCTCCACTGTTCACGTGAGACCCCACCTTGAATACTGCATCCAGTTCTGGTGTCCCCACCATAAGAAGGACACAGATTTGTTGGAGCAAGTCCAGAGGAGGGCTACAAAGATGATTCAGGAGCTGGAGCACCTTTGCTATGAGGAGAGGCTGAGGGAGCTGGGGTCATTCAGCCTGGAGAAGAGAAGGCTCCAGGGGAACCTTACAATTGCCTTCCAATACCTGAAGGAAATCTACAGAAAGGTTGGAGACGGACTCTTCATGAGTGTCAAGTGATAGGACAAGGGGAAATGGTTTTAAATTGAAGGAGAATATGTTTATACTTTATCTTAGAAGCTTTTCAATATGAGGGTGGGGAGGTTCTGGAACAGATTGCCCAGAGAAGTTGTGGATGCCCCTTCCCTGGAGGTGTTTAAGGCCAGATCGGAGCAACCTTGTCTAGATGAGAGGCATCCTTGCCCATGGAAGGGAGGTTGGAATAGGTGATTTCTAAGGCCCCTAAGCCTTTCTATGATTCTATTATTAGTAAAGATAGAATTTTAGCTATATAGTTTTTCTCTCAAGTCCTTGTTTCAGCTTTTTTTTTTTTTCTTTTTTTCCTTTGAGAGTAGGTTACAAAACAACCTAGCACTCTGAATCTATAGAAAATTCTGTGATTGAATGTAGTGGATGTAAGGCTGTTGTCATTCAGCACTCCTACTGTGTGTAATCATGTTCTTTTCCATTAACTTTTAACAGTATATTGTGAGAACATTGAGGAGAATTGATGCTAAAGACTGTGATATCTATATAAAATTTTCAGAAGTAGTGTTGTAAGACCTCATATCTGTAAATAATCAAAGCGATTAATTTAATTTTGGTGTTCTCAGTTGTGTACTTATAGTCACAGAATTTGCTTGCTGGTGTTTTAGTTACTATTGGTATAGTAATGAAAGTATATATTTATTTCAAGTACCTGATTCCACCCCTCACTCCCCAGTTATTTGTATTCAAATGGTGTAACTCTTTGTCACCAATGCAGTTGGTCAGCAGTCTGCTCAGTGCACAGGGGGAATACTAAAGCTTGCAGCCTATGAGCTGAAATATGAAATAGCTTTGGTGTTTTGTGGGTTTTGGCACTTGTGTACTAATGAAGATCTGTTCATAATTTCATGAAACTGTTGAATCTCTTCACGGTTTCAGAAATATCTTGTGAAATGAAATGGAAATTGACTTCATGCTTTCAGTTCTATGAAGTGATCTGCATATGTGGGGCTGTTTACTCTCAGTTGCTTTGCCCATGTCAAGGAAGGATGAAGAAAACATGAAAAAGACATTAAGCAACTATGACTCTTCTCAGCTACCTATTGTTGCCACTTCAATAAAGAACTGAAAATCTCCCTTCCCCAGAGAACCAGGGGGAAATTTGAAGACATTTTTGTTTAGATTAGATTTTGCTTAGTTTGGAAACTGAAGGACAGATAGTGTAATAGGGACTGATCTTCTCAACCCTTCATCTATTTCTTTTTCCATCCTGTTCACTACTGAATAAGCACTGGAAGGTTTCTTGTTGTCTGTCAATATGAAGCTTTTGAAACTGAAAATGATGGGAGCTTATTCCAAGCCTGGTACAGGGGGAAGAAACCTAATTTACTAGAAGGAATCTAATACATGGCATTGCCAGGAAGACCACACCTAGTTGTGAATCATGCTCTCCCAGAATTTTAGGGTTAGAATAAATGTTGGGATTGATAGTGAGATCCTGCCCTGCAGATGACAGGAAAGGATGTCCACAGGAAAGGACTTCCAGCATTCTTGGTAACTTATCTCTAATATTTTCCAAGTTCCAATATTTTATTTCTAAAATAAAATGCTGTGTTTATTAATTTATTAGGCATGTGGAAGAGAGAGAAAAAAATTAAAAAGTATGAATAGATGGGACTTTTTATTCCTACTTCTTTTTTTCTTATTTTAGTTATGGTACTAATTTATGGCTATTGAGGGATGGGATTGATTTTCAATGCCAAAGTGATTTTCTTGTTCTTATGTTTATATGGATATTTAGATTATTTGACTGTTCTAGCACCACCAACAAAAGCCCTACAGTGAAAATAAAATAATTTTATCTTAGGAACAATCAGACATTTCTTATTAGGCCGTTGCTGTTTACACTTCAGTGCTGATTGGATGAGACCTGGAGTTCCATGTTAAAACTCATAATCTAAGAGGATGAGTAAAACATAGTGATAGTGTGAACAAGTCTAGAAAATTTCTGATATACATTAGGCATTTTTAGGTACTTGACTTGACTTGGCTTTTATTGCTCTGACTGTTATCAGTTGTGGGTTTTGTAATGAATTATAGTACTACAAAATGAGATACTCCTGCGAAGTAGAGAAAAATTCTCAGGATATAATATAACTTCTCACTTTAGTGAAGGGAGAACTGGTCATTTTTGGTGCTCTGCAATCAGTTTGTTTTAAAATGCTTTTAACAGAAATAATGTAGTGCCTTCAGAAGATGTTCTTGTTCTTCAAGGCAGGCTGAGACAGAAACAAGTAAATTAATGTGGTAGATGGGCAATTTTAAAAACAGAACCTGTTCCTAGATATAAGACTGACGAGACATGCTGTAGCACCCTTATTTATTTCAAGCCTTGAATTCACCAGTCAGTGTGAGGAGAAAAATTTAATTTTCACAGGAGTTTTAAGTGATGTCTCGTATAAGCATAATTTTGTACCGAGCTCTTATCATGAAGCAATCTGCTTTGATAGATTTAGAGCTAGTCATTCTGCTTTTAGTGCAGCTGATGTTGAAAAATAAAAGCATGCTGCATAAAAGGAGCAGATTCTTCCAACCAGTCATTGGAGCTAGATGAGAAAAGGGTATTGCAAACTCCTGGTTACAGAGCAGTAAGGGGAAGAGTTGTGATGACACAAGTCATTTTGTGCCTGTAGTACAACTCCTCTTTTATAGTAGATTTTTTTTTTTTCTTTTTTTTAATCCTGTCTTGGTAGGCTACTTGTTCTCAGTGTTTAAATTTCTGGGCTTATAACCAGCTCTCTAAAATTGAAGAATGTGAAATTTAAGATGTTACTTGTGTATTTTGCATAAATCCAGAAGTGGCTGGATGCAAAGAACAGTTCTTGGAAGCAACTGTTGTTCTTTTGACTGTCCTTTCACACATACTGTTCTATGGCTGAAAGAAAATTTCTTTGTGATTCCAGTGGGTTATAGAAATAGCTGATAAAGAACACCTCTAAAATCAGTTTGTTTTGGAAACTGAATCAGGTATTTCTGTTTCCACCCCACCCCCAAAGTCATTTAATTGCTTTCTTGTATTATTTTTTGAAAATTAATACTGGCTTTTTATATTAATTTATTATGGAGTGACAGTGAATAGATGCTGTTCCTATAAGAGACATAAAAATAGTACCTTATTTTTGCTGTGGTATATAATTTGTCATACCCAGTTTTTTCTTCCTTTATTGCTGTGGAAAGTGTGACATAGGACACAGAAACATATTCTTTGTTGGATTTAGAAAAGTGAATGCTAGCATTCTCTTCTAGCCCTGATGTTAAAGGTTGTGTTTTTTAATAAAGATGATTTAAATCATGGCCAGTAACGGTGTGTTATTTCTCACTGGCTAGTTTTATCGATAGGTATTTAATTTATCAAAATTTAATAGTTTTCTGAACATGCTGAATGCTTGTTCTGGTTTTTTTTTTCCTATCACGTTTCTCAGTGTATTTTAAAGAGCTATTGTGTTGTTAAGGTATAATTACATGTGAGAAATGACACAGAGAACCTGACAAACATCATGGAAAATGACATATGTCTGAATAGTTTATTCTATCTAGAATTCAGTAGATCTCTAGTATAACATACCTGTAATGCCAGTCATAATAAAAGTTATAGTTATCTTAAAATTTCATGCAATACTGGTGTGCAATCTGCTGTTTCTATTCTAGGCAGTAAAATGATATTATCTCTAAAAAGTGTCATAAGAACACCAATTGTTAAAGATCATGAGTTCAAAATCTGAATCAGTCTTCCTTTCTGTCCTGAGCTGATGAGCTGAGAGGCCACTTTAAACCTGTAGTGGGCATCCATTTGTAAGTGGGGGTTACTGACACATTTGCTTCTCTTCGACTATAGCTTGCTTGCATATATAATTCAGCCTAGTGGGGAAAAAAGAGTTGAGCTCTTCTTTCCAGCATTTGTATGAAAGGATGTTGGAGAAATTAAAATTACAGAGCAGTGTCAGTACTGAGTGTTGCTGCTTAGGAAATATCACGGTAACATTTAAAAAAAAGGTGATTTGTCTTTAAATTCAGGCATCTCTAAATAGCTTTTTACAGGTGATATATAAACCTTGACTATATGATCTTTGTTAAATTTAGTTTAATCTTTGGGATTTTAAGATTAATTTTAAGATTAAATTTAGGTTAATCTTAATGACCTTGCTACTTGGTGGAGCTTTAATTTCTTTTCTGAAAATTCAATGTGGGATATTCATAGCTTTCTTTTTTTTAATGAACATTGAAGATTCCTTATCTTTTATAAATTAAAATGGACATGTAGTCAGGATATTTTTATGAGGCTAGCATGATTTATCACTTGTCTTTTAGAAGGGTGTTTAAGAGGACTGTGTGAGACTTGTTAGATGTGTTTAAGCTGAAGTTAATAACTTTGTGAAGCTTATGGGAAAAGATAATGGAAACACAGAATGGTCGATTTGCTTGGTTTCTGTGGAATGTACATGTTTCCCAGGTACTTCCTAAGCAACTGAATGAACTGGATTGACCCAAAATGCAGTTAGCAGTTTGGAAAAATAAGCATCCAGACTTAAGATACCTTCTGTCTTCCTAGCTTATAATTCCAGGTGTTGATAGGGTAGGTTTCAGATGGAGTACCTGATTTTTATTGTTGTTAAATTAATTGTTGAGGCTTACATGGTGGCTGCTGCCACCACAGCAGGTGCTGCAAATCCTGGCTTTGGTTGGCATTGACAGCAGAGTGTGGTGCTTGTCTCCATCCAGCCCTTCTGGGCCATATCCTGGTGGCAGCATTATTTGAAGGGATAAGATGCCAGTTGTCTTGCTTGCCAGTACCCAAGCCCATATTAGTCTGTTGAGGTTGGACCAGTCTCGTGTATTGCTTTGACTCCTCCTGGTGTCTTTTTCTAAAATATATTGGAAATGTAAGGTAAATGTGGATTTAGGTGCTGCAAGGTTCAAGAGCATTGATTTGCCAGTGCTGTGTGCTTCTAGCTGGGAGACTGAGCAGAGGTGAACAAATTCCTGTTTGTGGTGTGTGTGGTGGAAGGTTTTCACAAATTCCAGTGGCAGCATAGTATTGAGGAGAAGTAGCAAGCTTATACATTACCTGTAGCTAAAGGAACTTGGTAGTGATATATAACAGGACATTGGCTGGTACTGAAGTTCCTTTTTATTGAGTTGTGGGGGAGGTGACGAATGGCTGAGTTGGAGATTTTTAACTTGTCATTTATAGCGTATTAGGAGATTCTTGGCAAGATGTTGGATAGCAAATGCAAATATGAGAGTTCAGCTGCTGAACCTCTCTGGAAGGCGCTAAACATTCATCAAGCCCATCCACCTTCTTCCCTGAACACTTCTGTTACATCATTATGGAGAGTGGCCCAGTAGTTGAGTTAGGGTACTATTAACAAATCCTTACGTTTGGTGTAGATGTGGTTTTATGTCTGTTTAAAGATTGATTTAAAATTTAAATAGTTTTGAACAAATGACTGGAAAGAAAATAGACTACTGCAGGTTTCACCCACCTGTCTTCTCTTATCCTTGTGTTTTCCACACAAAATGTTACACTAGGCTTGTCCCTTAGTACCAAGTTACCAAAATAGTATGCACGCAGTTGACTGTCAAAATGGAGAAAGGGAGGTCCAATTTAGCTCATGCTTTGAGTCATGAGGAGTAGTCTTGCAGGGCATTTAAAATGCTTAGCCTGTTGTGTTGTACAGGCTGAATCACTGCAGCATTGGCTTTTCCTTTACTTATCTTACGATGTCACAACGTGTTGGTAGGAGGAGATAGGTGTGCTCTGTGAGACGAAGCCATTGGTTTAGGCAGTTGTTGCAGGGCGGATTTTGTATTAGGTTGATAATCTGTCCTGACAAACTTTGTTCATTTGCATGTGATAAATGGACATTTGCATGTTCTGTGGGTGCAGCAGTGATGTGCTATGCACAAGGAGGTTTGGCTTGCTTGCTGTGTATTAACAGGCGCATTGTTATTGCTAATCTGAACCTTGATAACTAAAATTAATAGTGGGCGCAAAAGCAAGCAATTAGGGACATTCATCTTCCAAATGACTCTACAAGATTCATTGGTAGTTTAAATTTATATACTGAGGGCACTTAAACCATTAAAAAGGGTAATGGCTGCCCCGCAGGCATGTGCTTAAAAGCCATACTTCATTTTGGTGCTGGGACAGGAGACAGTGATAGCTTCCCTTTAAGGGAAACTGCTATTCATTTATCAATTAAATGTCGAAGGAAACATACATTTTTGTTGTAGAGTGATCATAGCATTGTATTGTAAGTTAAATCAAAGATCGAGATTATATTCCAAGCCTTTCTTGCTTTATCATGATAGATGTTAATTAGAAAAGTCTCTTGGTGCTAATCGAGCATTGGAATTGGACTTTTAAAGGCATAAATATTTCTTTGATTTAGAAAAAAAGCACCTTGCAGCCTTTGACACTGACATAGTAACCAACTTAGTACTGAGTATGACATGTTAGGTTTTTGTTGTTGTGCTTATGTTGTCACAGGGTAACATTTGAGAAGGTTTCACTAACAGGGAGTTAGCTGAGTGTGAAGTTCTAAGGTGTTAGGGTACAAGGATTTAGCAGGAATTTTGCTACAGCATACGGGTTTCTTTCTCTGCTGGTATTGTCCTTACTAGCCAAGACACTGGCGAACACGTGGCCATATGAGGAACAGAACTAACTAAAAATTATGCTGTTTTGTTATTTATTCAAACCACAGATACTTATGTAGGACTGTGGGAATTGTTTGAGTTGTGTCTTGCTGAAGATGAAATGCAGTCTCAGTTGGGGATACTGATGAGATGTAGTAAAAGGGACTTGTCCTTCCCTAAATATGAACCCTGATTTTGCAAGCTCTGTGCCCCTTATGTGACATTTGAATATTCAATTTTTGGTAAAAATTATTTTTATTCTCAATTTAGTGACACACGTGGCCACTCCTCCTGTCCTTATTCTCTGGCTGGTCCTACTTCCAGACCATGTACACCTTGTACAGAGCACAAAAATGAGCACAGACAGTAGTTCATAGAATCACAGCATGTTAGGGGTTGGAAGGGACCTCTGGAGATGATCTAGCCCAATGCCTCTGCTAAAGCAGGGTCACCTAGAGCAGGTTGCACAGGATCATGTCCAGGCAGGTTTTGAATATCTCCATAGAAGGAGACTCCACAGCCTTTCTGGGCAACCTGTTCCAGTGTTCTGTCACCCTCACAGTAAGGAGGTTTTTCCCTATGTTCAGATGGAAATTCCTGTGTTCTAGTGTGTGCCTGTTGCCCCTTGTCCTGTCATTTGGCACCTCTGAAGAGTCTGGTCCTGTCCTAGTGATACCTACCTGTAAGTTACTATTTATAGGCATTGATAAGATCCCCTCTCAGTCTTCTCCAAGCTGAACAGAACTATAATAGAGATGCTTCAGTCCCCTGATCATCCCTATAATTCTCCACTGGACTCTGTCTGGTAGTTCCTTGTCTTTCTTGAAAGGGAAAGCCCAGAACTAGACACAGCTCATTTTTCCCCTACCCATGTGCAGCTGGTTCTCCTCTAGGATGTAATGTGGATTGGTGAGAGGATGACAGGCATTTGTTCTTCATAGCATTTCAGGTACTCATCATATGGTGATACAGAAATTTACTGTAATAAGGATTTTGTTTTTTTTTTCTTGGGACCTGTGGTATTTGTCCCACAGTTTGTATTCAAAATGTCAGACAATGAGGTTATTACAAATGCTTTTGTTATTCCAGAGGTGTTTTCCTAACAGGAAGGTTTTTTTTTTTTTTTTTTTTTGTAATAACAGTCATTGATTGCGTTGATCTTCACTAACCCTAACTACTGAGGAAAGAGAGGAGAGGTTGCAAGAAATATTGCCCTTGATTTCCAGGAGTTGTTTATAACAGAATTCTAGATTTCTTATGTAACTTTTTTCTGTGTTAAAAAATACTGTGTAAATATAAACAAATGCACTGTGTTTTCTCTTTCACTCTTTGCTGGTCATGCCTTTTATTTTTGAGCAGGAGAAGCAAACTCAAGGACTGTGTACCATGAATGGAGGTAACAGATGCTGTACAACTAAACTCATGACAACTCATGTGCCTTCTTGAGTTTGTGTTCTACTTCAGCTGTGATCTTTTGATTCTGTTGTTTCTTGTGTTTCAAACCTTGATCTTTTCCCATGATCACAGTGTTTTCTTCTTTTTCCACTCTACTGTCTTGAGGGGAAAATATAATAAAAATCTTACAGAATGGGACATACGAGACATTACTGTGCTACGTAGGTTTTTTTTTCCCCAGGATTTACATTCTTCTACTACTTTCTCCCTGTCAGTTCTCCTTACAACTATTGTTGCAAGGTTGTTATATTTGTTTGTGTGACCCTGAAAAAGTGTCTTTTAATTTTTGTTCTGCTATGCTAGATTGATTTAATAAAACAACATTACCCAATTCACTCTGTAGCCATTATTTCACTTCTAAATAATTTTTATTATTTCGTATGCTTTTGTTTTGAGTACCCTGTTTATCCTCTTGTCACTGTACTCCTTGTGCTTTCAGTGCATTGAAGATGTTAATTTACAACTTTACCTTTTGAGACTTGTCCATTATTTTCCATTTTTCCCCTTGTTTTGGATAGCCTATTGCTTTTTGACACACAGACACTGGGCTGGGTTTCTATTGGGCTCTGTGACTCAGTCTGTGACCCTCTGGTTTGACGGAAGGTGCTCTTGGGCAAAACTGGTTGTGTGAACCAGGGACATTTTAAAAAGGGAGAGGAACGTGATGAGCTACTCATGGGTTTTAGCTCTATGCAGACAAGTCTGTAAATGTTACCATGGGTTGCATGGGCTCTACATCTGAGGTGTGCTCCAGAGGAACACCTCCACTTGACTCTTGGAAGAGCTCTGGTTTTAAGTAATCTAATAACAAGTTTCTTCCCTAGGGGGATGTACGTTCGATGATGGTCCTGGACCCTGTGACTACCACCAAGACTTGTATGATGACTTCGACTGGGTCCATGTCAGTGCTCAGGAGCCTCACTATTTGCCACCCGAGATGCCTCAAGGTGAGAACCTCCTCATATGCTGAAGGGAAAAGTTTCTCTATTAAGAAACTCAGATCCTCACTGAATATGTCTCAAGGCCATACTCTGGTCTCCACTTAAAAATTTATAGTGGAGGTAATAAAATAAACAAGTATAATAAATATAGGAATCTTGGTAGTTCAGAAACCTTAGGTCAAATTCCCCTCTCGAGTTAAGGGGAGAAGAAAAAGGAAGCCATAACCTCTTCTTTATTCTGCGTGTTCTTGTTGACTTGCAGTGAAATTCTGCATCTTAAATGACATCTAAATGTATCAATTGAATTATTCAGGTATGCATTAGAACAAATGGTAGAAAACAGGATACATGCAAAACCCCATGCACAAATTCCTTTCTTCTCTTCCCCCCAACCACTCATCATCTGAAGGTAATCAGAAAAGCTTTGATTTATGGAAATATTGCCATTGTTAATTACTATTTAGGACAGGTAATGAATAACTGAAGAGGTACAGCCTGCATGACCTTGCTTGCTCACCTTTGATGAACTGCTTAATCGGCACTTCCCAGACAGCATGATATGCTGAGAAAATGAAAGCATTTGAAATTCAGTTACATTTTCCAATTAATAGTACATTAAGTAATTAATCACGCAGAGGAGGAAAAAAGGTCATGGCTGTTTTATTTGTATCTAAAAGGTTTTGTGAAGTGAGGTATGTGTGTAGAAGGAGTGGGAAATGTTGCCACTCAGACATAACCTAACCTTTGCACCATTCCTTCCTTTCTTCTTTATATATTGTTGTGCATTATTAATGGTTTTTAGTGTATGTAATTTTGCTTCTTAAGTAGCTGTGTTTCCCCTCCTTTTGAGTCTCTGACACAAGCAGCTGTTACCATGCCCCTTATCTTAGAAAATGTTAATTAAGCAAGGTCCACACTTTACTTAATTGACTGCTTGATGCTTCAAGTTTGCATATGGAAGACTAAATCTAAGTCCTGAAGCCTTGACATTCATGATGCTGATGGTATTGTATTAACAAATTCAAAATAATAGCTCCCCTAGGAAGACAGGTACTAGTTACTTTTAATTTTTGTGCTTTTCGGAGTCTGCGTGGCTTGTTAAAATGGTGGGGGCATTTTAAGTGTGATGGAAACCTCATTTTGCAAAGAATTTGGTATTCTCATACTTAAGGCATACTTTGTATTAGGAAGAAAACAATTTGAAGAATTGTGTTTTGAATTAATCTACATGACAGGATAGCTGCTTTGTACTTCTCCCAAATGACATACCTGTCATCCTTAGGTAGTTTTTACACTTAGGTTTTGCCACTTGGTTTCTGTTCATTTCTACTAGAGACCCTTTTCCTTTGAGTGCAGCAATTGGACTTTTCTGGAGAAAGTAATTTTATTCACATCTGTCTGTGAAATCATGGCTGCTCAGTAAAATCTTGCAGGATAAAGGCATGTTTCAGAGACAGTCCAAAACTGATACATAAGAAGATCTGATTATTATTACTTTCCTCCTCTTGTTAGAATTATAAACTTTTTGGAGTAGTGTTTACATGTTTTTGGTAATTGAAATCCAGACTAAAATTAAGTAGTCTTATCAGATGAGCTTAAGTTCAGTCTTCAGATTCTTAATATCTGTACTATATCTAAATATTTGAGCTCCTTTGTGCTTGAAGGAGCATGGTTTTAAATTAAGTCTAAGCATGTAACACAGTTCTAAAATGAGCACTGAATTCCTCTGGTGGGTCTGCAGGAAGTGGAGCAGCAAGAGGGTCAAGCCAAAGCAGGAGGGAAATAACTGTGTGCAAACATCTGCCATGCCTTTTTTTAACATTGCTGACCCTGCCTGATTACTGTTGAAACTGTAGGTTAGAAAGCAGCTCACTGCTCCTGAAGAAATTACCTGAGTAGAATAAGATGTCACAATGCATGTACAGGTAAAATTAAATCACTGGTTTTTTCACTTCGAAAAATTCTGGCTTTTCTGACAGGGATGTCCTAGGCACATCATGCTGCCCACTTTTTGCTGTTCAGTCAGAGAATGAGGGGGGAGAAGGGGCACCCAGAATAGCTGAGCAGCACAGAAAGTGATGTGCTAGGGCAGAGACTGTTTCCTTTCCATCTCTTCTTCTCAGGCTCTGTAATCTTTGAGCTAGGCACAAAGCTCCATAGTGCATGTGTTGAAGTTCCTTCCATGGATGCCCTTTGTAATTTTTGAAGCCCATGTCTCTTACATCTCTCTGGAATCAAATACAGTGTCTTGGCCTTGGCCTTAGTGAGAGGAATAAGTATTGCAGTACAGCTTTGTCTCAGAAGGAGCACTGTTTACCATTATGTTAAAAAGATAATACTCTTACGTGGAGTATGCAGCTTTACCAGATTCATCTAGAATCATTGTAGTCATAAAGGTTTGTACTCAGTTTTGAAATGCCAACTTTTGTTCTTCAGTAGCTTCAGAAAGTCCTATTAAATATATATATATATATATGAAAAAGAGAAAAGGACATGTAAAAATCAAGGGAAAAAATCAACAAGTTAATTTTTTACTTTTGATTCATGGGAGGAATTTAACTTGGTGTTGTGCTTTAGAGAAGGCTAAATCATGGGAAATTTCAGACCTAACGTCAGATACCTTGTTGTTCTATGAAAATCAGAACAGTTGTCCAAGTGAAAAGGTATAGCAGTTCTGTTTACTATTGTTACAAAACAAGTATAATATTGCAGCTTCAGAATTTCTTTATACTGACCTACACTATATTCCTCAAATCATGAGCAAAGGCAAAAGCCACTTACCTTCTGTTATGGGAAAAATAAATGTAGTACATAATAATTAGTTTTGAAATAAAGTGGGCGCTTAGAGGGTGTAATTATGTGCAGCTTTAAATACCAACTTATAAAAATAGTTGGGAGTGCAGATTAAATGAGAAAACCTTTAGCTTACTTATTAAAACGTTGGAAAACACCTAGTGTCCAATGTTAGATTTCTAAGAGCATACAAAGGGACTATGCTAGATCAAGCTAAAGGTCTTTTGCTTTTGAGGGAAGCCATTAGCAGCTGCCTAGGGAAGGATGCAGAGGTAGAGCAAATGAGTAGTGATCATGCCCTGAATGCTCTCCCAGTTGACAGCTGTTTGGCATATAGAAATTTCCTTAGCTAGAAACAGTATCTATATGTGATGTCCTCAATGAATTCACATTTTCCCTGTCAGTTTTGTCTTAAACTCTGTGGGCTCCTTGAGGACTTCCAGTATCTTGTGTATCAGAGATTCATGCATTTGCTATAAATCATGGGAAGACCTGGCTCTTTTTCCTTATTTTGAACTGCATGTGACTTCTCTTTAATACATGTTGGTGTTGTGTACTGTAGCAGGAAGTAAGCAAAGCTAATAATCTTCTTCATTCCCTATTCAGGGTTTTAAAAATATTTTTTCCTGTGGAGTTGTGCTTTGTGTGAAGCAAAGTCTGTAACCAAGTGCTGTGTTTTTGTAGATGTGGTAACAAAAATGAAGTCAAAGTATTTCCCTGTGGGTCTTAGTATCTGTGAAGAAAGACATCTTCTGTATGTTGAAACAAACCTTTTAAATCATGTATTATATTTCCAGATGTATGATTTTTATACACGATGCCTTAAGAGATGGAAATTCAGTAATGCTATTAAGGTGAAACTCAATTTTGGCTATAGATTTCGTTCAGTTATTTTACAGTGCTATTCATGATGTGCTTCTGTGAAACTTTGCTTTTTGCATGAGAGAAATAATAGTGCTTTCTTTTATCACTGGAATTGTGTGAGGAAGTGATTTTATCCATATTAATAAAATATTTACTGTTGGTTTTACCCTCAGGTAGAGAAGGTGGTCTATTTACCCTGTTTGCTTTGCTTGTTGAAAGCAGCATTATTCTGAGGCTGTGCCTGGTCAGGGCTTGAGAGGCTGTAATAGGGCTGTGTGACAGGGAGCCACTTAATGAAGGGCTTTTTTAATGCAAGGGCTATTACCCTCCTAGATACAAGTGCAATTTGAGGAACATTTAAATTACAGCAGACAATAGAGATGTCCTGAGATGGACATCTTGTTTCTGATTTCTCAGATGGATAATTTGCCCGAGTTGGATGTCTGCTAATATTTTGGCATTGGTTTTGTAGAAATCTGAGAAAAATAAATTAACAATACTGAAGGAAGTTCTTAGTTCCCCTTGTGGTCTGGCATGACTAAAGGAGTATGGATTAAACATCTAAAGATGCTACTCAGTATTTGAATGTGTTTCAGCAATACAGTTTTTTTTTTATAGTGAAGAGAACTGCAGAAATTAATTTTTTGGCTTTGCAGAAGTGATGAGTGACCTTATATATTGTCCCATTAAAAAGGGCAAAAAGCAAAAGAGTACTGAGCAGTACAACATTATGTATTCTGGTTTAGTCTGATGTTTGTGGACCTCTGGTGCAAAGTGGGAGGGTTATTTCAGAATGGCAAGATTTCTTCATGACAAGAGGCAATGGAGATGAAAGGAAGTGTGTTGACAAGTAATCTTAGGCCACACTTTGCTGGTAATGTCCTTTTTATGGATTTTAGGCAGAATCCCTCTGGCTGCTCACTACTCTATCACATCATTCTCAGAGGCATTCCCTTGTTGCTGCCTCCTTCCAGTTTCTCTGATGTGCATGTGGTTGTGCAGTAAGTCAAGTCAGGAAACTGCTGTGGATTAAAAATAATAACCAATTTTTGGAGAAAAATCCTATGCAGCAGTGGTCAGATCCTTGACCTAGCTCATTGTACAGCTGTAAAAAGAGTTGTGCTGGTGCAGCTGATGAGGACCATGGGACCTGGTGGGTACGGGAGTTCAATAAACCTCTGGGCCCCCCTGGAAGAAATATGAAAATTGCACCCTTAGATTCGTGTGCAACTTTAATTTTGCTGTACAAATAGTGTTGAGTATTGTTGTGATCTGAAGGTCAGTAGTGTGCTATTTAAGTTCTGCCTTTTACAGAAAAGAAATAGCTTTTATGTCACCTGCGTGACCCAAAATGGCTTTCAGCACAGAACCAACATAAGCTCTTACGACATGTATAAATGAGAGAGGGGAGCCAGAAGGTCATGAAATTTATGTTTTAATATAGATTTCATATGTATGTGGTTCAGGAAGGTAAAGCTGTAATGTAGATGTCATAAAGGCAATACTTTTGGCCTTTTACTTCACTTAACCATGAATTTTTCTCCTGTAGAGATGAAACCACCAACCCATGAATAAATTAATATTATGTGGGTTTGTAAAGGTACAGTCAGACAGAAGTTAACAGTGTCTGGTGAGAGCTGGGTGTTTCCTGAGATGTTGGAAAGATAAGAGCAAGCAACAGAACTCTCACCATGTGCTGGGTTATTGGGCTCTTCCTTGGAGATGCTGGTCCGCACATGATGCACCAGCTTGCTGGTTTGCACTACAGGGGGGTGAAGTTTAAACAGAATGCTTTCTGGGTCTCTTTATTTTAATAAACAGGCTGACAAAGTTTACCAGTCCACTGAGCAGTTGAGATTGGGCTTTTCAGGGGTTTGGTGTGCTGCATGGCTTGCATTCTCAGTGTAAAAGGTAATAGATCAGATAAACTATGCACCAGGGAATTTATTGACTAGTTCATGGAATGGCAAATTTGGTTCAGGAAGGTAGTTGTTTTAAAGCTTGATTAAGCTTGTCTGGATCATTACATTATGAAATTAATTGCAAAAACTTGGATGTGTGTTTGGGGCTGCTAAGAAATTCTTGTTGTCTCTACTGCTTTTGCATTTCTTTATGTGATGGGGTAGATACATTTTTTTTGAGACGGCTGAGATAATTGTTTTTTCCTCTTTAAATACTTCAGGCTTTGTGCTCTCCTTGTCCCAGAAGTTAACTAATACTTGTTTGTTGTTTACCTTGCTAATACTACAGAGCTGTATTTATTCTAAGTAATTCTTTGATCAGAAAATCATATTCCACTGCATTTCTTATTCAGTAAGCATTGTGGTTGGCTTCTTGTCTATACTTTTAATAGCATTTTTAACAGAAAGAAGCCTATCTTGTTAGTGGAGTGCAATTTATGTCTACCTAAAGAACATCTGTAAACCTCCTGGCCTTATTTGGGTCATTCCGTACAGTGCACTCATCAATCTACTGACCAATCCCAAGAGTTCCCTGTTGTTCTGAAGCACACCTCACTTGATGTAAAGTGGAGAAGAGGGGTGCAGGAAGGCTTTATAGATGACCCATGGCATAGCAGTGCTTTGGTACATGTAGATAAGCAATTTTTTTAAATCGTGGAATTAAGGTGCAGGGTTAGTATAAGTAATGTTTTTGTAGTAATAGAAATAACTTTCACATGTAACATCTGTTTGCCAGCTTTTGCATTTTTTGGTACAGATGGATTTGTTCTGTTTCATTTGGATGGTGAAAAACAACATTTAAAATAGATTACTTGCTGTATTTGCACAAGATACACTTCATCTTCAAGGGCAGCTGCTACACCTGCTTATGTAGAGTGATGGTTGGTTGTGCTTTATTTTTTTCTTACCTTTCCCATGCTTTGTTCCTGAATAGCTTATTTTTTTACTGGCTTGTATGTGTCAAATAAGCCTATTTTACTGATATCAATTACACTTCAGAAAACTGGTCTGATTGTTATTCTGAGTATTTTGTAACCGGACTCCAGTGGAAGCTGTATGAAATGCAGCCTTCTGAGAAACTGTTTTTCTCTTCCTTAATTTTTTTAAAAATTTTTCCCTTTTTCCCTTTTGTTTCCTCCCCCTTCCCCATTGCCCCTCCCCTCTTTCTTTTTTCCTTATTTCTTTTTTCTTTTTTCCTTTTTTTTTTTGTAATTATTTTTTTCCCCCCAGTTCAGTATTTGAAACATACTGGTTTATTACTCTGAATCTGGAGTAATAAATTAAAGCAGGGTGAGAAATCTGTGAGAGAGAGTTCCAAAGTAGAAAGTTAATCTTGGGAAAGTCTACCTTTGCCATACTGGTATCATCAAGGCATTCATAATAGTATCCTTGCTTGTGACACAGCCTCCTGTTGCGGGGTGCAGCTTTCTAGCTTCTGATATGTGGATCATGATATCTTCAAAGGATATCAGCCATCACTGCAGCGCTGCTAGGGAAGGGGAAAATGTTATTGTCAACTCTTAGCACTATTAGTCAGGAGCCCAGGCTGTAACTGGAATTGTTTCATTGCTGATGTGAAGTTAGCTGCTGCCTGGGGAACTGTGCTTTGTCATAAGGTGCATTACCAGAAGCTGCTATTTTGGTAGCATTGTGAAGGGTGAACAAAAAGCAAAATGGTGCTGTGCTAGTCTGTCAGAGTTGCAGGGAAAACAGGGTTTGAACAGGATGTGGTTCTAGATTATTTGGGGCACTTAATGTTCAGTGTGTGCAAGGCTGGAAGCCCAAGTCACAGCTGAGGAGTAGCGGTTGGTTGATTTCTCACTGCTTCCTTGCATGGAGAAGAGCAAATCAGCCCTGCTTTTGAGTGTTGTATCTGCCTGTTGTGACGCTGTCCTACCATCATTTTCACTCTCTGTTTGTGTATGTTTATATATATATATATATAATTTTTCCCCCTGAAAATAACAGTAGTTTGCCTTGCCTCCAGACTTTCTAGCTACCTTGCAGTGTAATGGATGGCCAGACCTGGGTGAATGTAGTGCTGCACCTCATGTGGCTTCATTTGGCTCAGAGCATGGACACTGCTCATGTGGTCCTGCCCACAGAGGGTAGCATTTGATCAGCACATCTGGTGGCTTTGCATCCTTTGTTAGGCACCCTTTGGCTGGACTCTTTCACATAAAAGTTCAAAAGCAGACAACACATGTATGTGAACTCAGTGCTGAGGGTCACACAGACCTCATTTGCAAGTATGTAGGTTTAGGTGGATATTTTAGAGAAGGAAAAGGTTTATGTCAGGTATGGGAACAGATTCTGTTGTGTTGACTTGCAACATATGTGAAGTTTGTGGTGTTTTTTCTAAATCTTGCTTAGTCATTAGCATGGGTAATGTCTGTGCCACAGATACCAGTGACAGCCAAAGCTGTCTGTCTTTCTTCCCATCTTCTACTGGACTTGAAAGTGTAACCTCCTTTAAATATGTTATAGTGTATATTACAGAATATTATTCAGAAATTAAATCTATGAGGAACATGACCTGCTAGAAAAATAAATCTTAAAATGCAGTGGGGTTTTTTTTGTCATAAAATGTGTTGGTTTTGTCCAGAGTTTGGATGGATTTTAATTAGATTTGAACTGTACTTAAAATGAGACCGTGCATTTTTAACTTTGATTTGCATTTTACATACTGTCTATTTTGAAGGAAAAAATAGTAACTTTCCCCCCCTGTCCCATTCCCTTCCTCTTAAAGCACTGTTGACTCCTTCAAGAAGCCTTTCACAAGAGCTGTCATTTGTATCCCAGGCTCAGACAGCCAAGCTATCAAAAGTTACATCGCCCTCTGGTGAGGGATTGTCAGCGTTTTGTAGCACTTGGTGAGAAGCTGAGTTTTCCTGGGGGTCTTTGAAACCTCAAAATCTTCCTTTCCTAATGGGTCATCATGAGTGGGAGTATGTGTCAGAGGGAGGGCCACCACTTGGTTCTATCCAAAGAGAGATTATTGGGTGTTCAACTGGGCAGCCTGGTAATGATCTGGGAAGGAACATGTTCCTTTTCCCATCCTGTTTTCAGATACTTGCAGTGTCAGTTTGGTTTACTCCCATTTCCTTGCAAGTTTGTCTTCATTGACATGGCACACATGCTGGATTCTTCAAGGCCTGTTGCTAGACTAAGCCTTTGAGTTTCATCCAAGAAGAAACCTGTGTCTAGGTGCTGAGAGCTTAATCTGGATATTTGGGTTGTGGCCATGCTGCCTTAAGTTTACTGTTCCCCAAATGGGGCAGTCTTCTAGTGTTATTTGAAGCTGTGTTTGGGTCCTAAAGTGTCCTCTCACACCCTGAAGTTTGATGCATGTGTTTAGCTACGTCTCTTCGAGTGGATACAGAATATCCTGTTTATTATTTCCAATGTGTAATGTGGACAGTGGTTGTCAGCAGGGCTCCAGAGATGATGAGGTGTAGGTATGAGCCTGGCATGAGCCTGTCTTCTTCAGAGGATGGTGAACCTGGCCTAGATGGATGAATCCAGCTGTCAGCAGTTAGCTCAGAAGTTAAGGTTCTTTGTGCCATCCACAAAGGCAGGATGGACACAGCGATGCACTACCCAGGTCAAGTTCTCTTAAGTATAAGGAGAAAGAAAAGGGCTTCCTGGTAGGTGTTTGCTTGTAGCAGAGTGTGTTATTAAGTGGAATAGTATACAGAAGACAAATATCTTACCAGGCAGCTATGAAAACACTGCTCTAGTTTTTCACTGAGTCTTTTAAATCTCTCCTACCAGATCTGAAAAAAAATCCCAGCTGTCTAGTATGATATAATCAAAAAATACTCTGGACTAATAAAAGTACAAGGGTGAGATTCCTTCTCTTTTTTTGTTTTTTTTTTGGGTGCACTTTTGGTTTTGCTCTTTATTTTGTAAACTGAAAATGCATTTAGTTCTTATTTTGTTTTGGAGGAAATAGCTTTTAGAGCTTTTATGAAAGCAGTGCTGGACTATCCAGAGATACTCCCGTTCATCTAATGTTCCTGAGGTAGAAGAGGTAGTCCCTCCTATTATTGAACAGGTTGGCTGCATGCTGCATTGGGGCAGCTGTTGCTGGTTCAGGATGATGTGTCTTTCACAGCACTAGGAGACATGCTTATGTTCTGATGTATTGTGGAACCACATATGCACCAAAATGGTAATTACTAAGGGATTTGTGAGCTCTTTGTCAATGCAGTTTTAAAATAAAACAAAACACAACAAAAGCACACAACAAAACCAAATGAAAACTTCCTCTTTTGTCTTTATAAAGAGCAGCTGTCAGGATATAACAGTTATTTACTCTGTTCTGGATCAAACCATTTTTAATTCCGTTGAGGAAGAAAACCTAGTAATGTATAAACACGAATCAGACATAGCACACTATTTTAGAAAAAGTCAACAAACAGTATGAAGTGTAACCATTTCTCCTGTGCATTTGGCTTCTCTTAACTACTTCCCATGAACAAGGGATCAGCAAGTGCATGGCACTCCAACAGAAGCAGCTGTTGTCCTTAATTTTTCATCTTTGGTATAGCTGACGCTTGCTAACCCAGCCTTTAATTTCTATCGGCTTCTGCTTGGGTATGTATTTATGACAGGCTTGTGGATCACTTTGAGATCTCTGAACTTCTGGACTTTCTTCAAAGAAACCAAGACAAAACATGCATCTTAGTGAGATCTGCTGTGCCAGGAGGGAGTGTCCCTTGGCCAGGCAGTGCAGATGGCTTCCCGGGCTCTTTGTGCCTCCTGGTTACAGGGACTTCGGGACAGGTTGCTTTTGTTTCAGGTTTTGTAGGTGGGCTCTTTCCTCCTGACTGGTGCAAACAACTCTGCTTTCTAATTAAACTGAAGTTGCAGGTAGATATTAAGTTAATGTAAGTTTCCAATTAGGCTGTAGCTTCACAGGTCACAGTGAGTCAGCCTAGTGCCTTACTGTTGAGTAAGGGGATTATTCTGCTACTCTTTATTCCTCCTTCTTCCCTGCTTTCTTGCTTCAGCTAACTTCCCTAGCTAGGCTTACTCATCAAAGCTTACTGAGAGCTGATGTAACTCTTTATCCCGGGGAAAATACTGTTGTTGTTTTTCTGGATGTGGCTGCCTTAGAGCATTGCATTGTCTCATGGAAAGGTCTGACAAGCATCAGAGCCAGCAGCACAAGGGAATGAAGGAGCTGGAAGGAGGAGGGGCAGGCAGGGAGTTGCTAGATCATCCCACCTGTAAACAGCAGCTTGTGTTTTAGTTTCATGATAAATATAATCTGATTTCCACACTGTCAGCCCCAAGTTTTTCATTGCATGGTCCTACCAGTATCCTTGTGTTGTGATTTGTGTGAAACCAAGAGATGTGTCTGTTCCTCTCATTAATCAGAGTGGATACATGCATTTGCATATAAGTACCCTCTTCAAATGTGGAGAACCACATAAGAAGTTGCTTTGGAAGTTTCAGTCAGGTATATATAGTCCAGACAGATGTCTTGATATTGTGAAACTTTCTCCACTGTATTTCAGTCAGTATATAAGTAGGATGAAGTTATCACCAATTAAAATGTGATGGTTACCTAGGAGCAGATGACTGCACGAAGAGAACTGCTGCATCAAGCAAATGAAGCATATTCAGTAAAAAGGTCAGTGTACCATGGATTAAAGTAATTGTGGGCAAAAGTGTACAAGAAACTTTGAAGGCAAAAGACCAAATGGTTCCCTCTAGGATAAATAAATTTTGCAATCTGATCAGCTGATCTAGTGTGAAAAAAGCCTCCTTAAAATTGCCATGTAAATTTACTTACACTTGTATAAAATTCATGTAACTCATAATATATACAGTTGAATTTACATATATAATTTGTATTTATGTAAAATTATATTAATGTAATATTCATGTAGAATTAATATAAAGATTTTTATTTAGATGGGTGAAAGAATCAAAGCTACAAAATAGTAGAGAGCTTATGGGTAATGATCAGATGATAAATCAGCATGTAGTACTACAGTGAGTGTCTGCTACAGCATATCAAGAAAAGGAGACAGATAAAGCTTTCTTTTGTTCAGCTTGAGCAGTCCTCACAATTACACACTTGGAGAAGCTCCACCTTCACAAACACAGAAGAACTGTTCAAGTATGGTTTAGGGCAGCCTCAGCTGAAATGGCCATGAGACTTGAGTTGAAGATCCTGAGAAGATGAACAGCAGTATTGCTGTATTAGATTTTTGAGGAGGAGATTTTGACCTCTACAGGGACTTGCTTGGCAGGATCCCACTGACAGGTGCCCTGAAGGCTAAAGGATCCCAGGAGAGCTGTTTGATCAAGGACAGCCTCTCATAGTACAGGGATGGAGTGTTGCGTTGTGCAGAGTTGAGCAAGCGTGGCAGAAAGCCATCATGGATGAACATGGTGATCCTAACTGAGCCTGGCCCCCAAAATCAAGTGCCCAGAGACCATAGCAGGGATGGACTACTTGGGAGGGTATGGAGAGATTGCCTGCCTATGTGGTGATAGAGTCAGCAAAGTCAAAGCTCATTCAGAGTTGAACAAGCAAGGGAGATAGAAGTTTCCTCCATAAGTAGGCAGCAGGTGATCCTTCCATTCTGTGCAGCACTGATGAGACACATCTGAAGTGCTGTGTCTGGTTCTGGGCTCCCTGGCATGAGAGAAGCATGGACATACTGGAATGAGTCCAGCAAAAGACTACCAAGTTGGTCAGGGACTGGAGCACAGGACGACCAAGGAGCGGCTAAGAGAGATGGGTCTGTTCAGCCTGGAGAAGAGAAGGATCAGGAGAGACTTTGTCATGTGGAACTACCTGTCTGGAAGACGAGGAAAGATGGAGCTGTGCTTTTTTTCCTGTAGTGATAGAATGAGAGGGGCAGTGGACTAAAGTTGGAATATGAGGAAGTTCTGATTAGATATTACAAAATATTTTTTTGCCATCAGAGTGGTCAATACTGGAGCAGGTGGCAAGAGACAGTGTGGGATCTTCAGCTTTGGAGACCTAATAGGCCGCCTGTGTATTGTAGCCTGATCTGAGCTGTGGGTTGTACTGGAGACCTCCAAAGTTCTCTTCTGAGCTGAACCTCTCTGATCCTGTGGAAACAGGTATATGAGGATGCTGACTAAGAGTGATTATAAATCTATGATTAAAAATTGAAGATAATGCAAGTTAATCAGGAAAAATAGACAAGCAATTGGACAAAAAAAAAAAAAATTAAATTATGTGGATTCCTGCCTGCCGCAAATCAGTATTAGTCAAGAGTAGTACAGATGTGAGTAACTTCAGAGGTCTGCTCAGTACTAGGCAGGATGCAATACTCCTTACTTGGGTAATAGCATGCTTTCTTCTCCCACTGGTAATTGGGTTAGCTGATGGTAACTGCTGAAAAATAAATACATGTTAAATCTGTAGGACAGTATAATTTGCATGCAGCACCATTTAAATCAAACCCTCGATTCAAGACTTTTTCAAGGCATTGGTAGTAATTTTTTAAGAGGAGTCAGATCATTTCTTTTGAATCTGCAGTTTATTTCAACTTTTTGTGGTTTTCCTTTTTTAAACCTGATTGTGAGCTTGTTAGTGTGATGTCATCACACGGATAAGAGTATGTATGAGCTAGGTTTTTTTTTTTTTTTTTGGAAGACTATAAATGAAACAATTTTTTGTTTCCATTAAAAATAAACTGCTTGAGAGGGGCAGTTGCTATGATATTGTCTGCAAGCCAGTATCATAGGGTGAATAAGGCTTAAAAGGGTTAACATACATAGGCATTATTGGTTTTGTTTGTTTTATGAAGTTAGTGTTTTTTATTCACAGAGTATTCCTTCTTTTAGTACCTGTCTTCAATCAACCATTTATGACTGAATGTATCTGTGGGATTGTAGCTTGAAAAGCAATGACTCAAAAGATCTCAGGGGTCACAGGCAATTTTCCAGCCACATACAGGTGCAAGTACAGCTGGAGTATAAATTGTTGGTGGGCAGATGCAATTGTGTGTGCAGTGAGTGTTTTTGATGTTGTAAAATTGTACATTTCAAACCCAGATTTTGTTAAATGGGAAAGAACAGAGAATGGAGCAGTGAGTAAGGTTAAGGATACAGAAAGTGCTGCTTGATGATCTTTTCAGTTGATCTGAAAAAATACTTCAGCTCTTCTAAGGATGGCCAGAAAGTGGCTGTATGAGGAAAAGGTTTAATTGGTGATAGCTTCTAGCTTTTTAACCCAGCTGAAAAAGTCATCATAGCATATAGTGACTGTAAGCAGAAGTGATATAAATTCTCCTCAGCGTTATTTTAAATGTCTTTCCCTACAGAGGGAAGGTAACATTAAAACAATTTTGGTTACTTTGGATTTTTTTTGCTGCATGTTTTGTCACTTTTTAGTTTCCAGTGACTGTAATTGGCCTCCTTCAGATCTTGTAGCTTGTTTATGTATTCATTAGTTTCCACGTGTGCAATCTGAAAACAGACCTATCTGCTCAGTCTGAAGTGGAGAAGTGATTGCATTGGTGTGTGCTTTGAAGGTGCAAAATGAGGAGTGTGCTGGAATGCAAAACCCTGAAGGCAGCTTGGCCTTTGTCTTGGGGAGAATTTAGTTTATTCAGTTTCCAGGAAGTTGCTCTGTGGAAAGATTTATTTACTTATTTATTGTTATATATTCAGAGTGTGGCAGCATTTTAAAGTTTGTACCAGGAATGTCAAAAGATTTAGGATTTACAAGTTGAGAGGTTGTGATGTGGCCAAAAGTTCAGCAGCCCTAGGCCAGAATCCCCCCCTCATCAGCCTCGTATTCCTCTGCTCTTCCATCCTGTCCCTCCCATCTTCGAAACCTGTTTTCCCCTTCTGTTTTACTGCCCCCACTTCACTGAGACAGGTTCCTTTTGCTCCAAGCCTCATTCAGATTTGAGATCTCATGGGATGACCCCACCTGCTCAATCATGGTCACCAGCAGTGAGGTCCTGAGGGGCATCATGCTGCAGCTCTGGTCTTGAAGCCATATAGTGCTCCAGCCTCTCTTCTTGGTCCAGTGTAGCTGACCATTACAGGTACCATCTCCAGATATTGCAGCAGTGCTGGAAGAGACATATGGATGTCTGCTTGAGAGGCCTGCAATATTTGTATGTTATTTTACATTATTTGTAGAATATCTGTATATTTAAGGTATGCTTCGCTACAATTTTAATAAAAAAGCATATGAAGCTGCTTATTAAACTATACAAAGCTGCTCAGGCAGTACTGCCGGCTTCTTGGGTTTGGAGCCTCATGTACAATAGAGAGTGCATTTTAGAAGTAGTAATATTTTGCAATTTCAGCCTTTTAAAGACAGTGTAGCTAAAGAATTTTTTCTTTTCCATGACAGCTGTGGCAGGTAAGCCAGCCTTTGTTGAGCTGGGGATTTGACCAGATCTCTCAGGTAGACATCCCAGTGTCAGCTAATGGGTTACAACAAAGCAAGTGAAAATTGCAGTTAGGGGTTAGGAGGGTTATAGTTTTTCCATTAATAAATCAGAAATAGTAGCTTTGGGGGGAAAGCAACACATTGTCACAATACAGCATTCAGTGTTTTCTGCTTAATGTGAGCAGCAAATAGCGGTAGCATTAAGCTGAAGAGGGAACAGTACTCATACAGATCTATTCTGAGAGTTTCCTATTGACTTCTGAAAAGCCAACCGGGAAAAATCTTTGCTGCTCTTTTTCTGAGTCATGTGCTGACTGCTACTGGATTGCTTGGAGACTTCAGCTGGCTTTCCTGCTGGGAGAAACTTTCAAATTTATCTGACTTAAATAGATCAACACTTATCTTCCATGTGCTTTGATAGCTTCTTTTAACAAGTTTCTTGTTAACAAATATATTTGCATTTAGATGTTTGTCTCTTGCAGCCCATCTGCTCCATCTCTTTGATCCTTAACCAAAATCCTAATTATGATCGCATTTATGATTGTTCCCCAAGTAAACTGTGGTATCAATTGTAGGATCTAGTATCACTACAGCAGCATTTGAAAAAGCGAAGTTGAAGTTTTACCTGATTTTTTAAAATAAAAATTTGAAATGTACAAGGAATCAATTTTCATATTTGAGAGTGTATATGTGAAATACAGTAAATTGGGTGTTGATTCAGCATTCACCTTTTTCAAGGAGTGTTTTACTGAACAGGAGAGAGATGTTGATTATGCTTGCCATAATGAATAGGAACTGAAGGAACTTTGTTTATTACAAATCTTAATGTTCTTAGTAGAGTAGGGTACATTGGTTTTTATATTGTAGATGCCATATAGTCTTTGGAAATGTTTGGTTTTTTTTACAAGTCACTGTGTTAGTCCTTCTGAAGATGAACAATTATGAAAACAGCAATCCCAAAATTAGTGGTATAAAAGCTTTGTTGGAGTTGTGGAGGGTATCACATAGCCATGATCTGTTTGCCTGCCTTCATTTTGAGACTCCACATGACTTAAGAGAAATGTACTGAAATCTTCTGGAGGTATGTGGAAAATACAATGAAGAAAATGGACTTACAGGAACAATAGATTAAATGTCAGCTGATAATAACATCTGTGTCCTTCCATCCTTTCTTTTGAATACAGACTGTAAATGTAGGAAACATCTTTCTCTAGTGATTAACTTATTTTTAAAATTCTAAGTGAGATTGGATAATTACATAGAAAAAGAAATTCCAGAATTAATGTAAAATTGGGATTGGTAGTGAAGGAATGCTGTTGACAAGATTATAACATCTAAAGGTAATGGACTGAATGTTTAAGTTATTTGGCAGGTTTCTTTAATATTTAGAATTTAGTTTAAATGTTTAATTTTTAAAATAAAATTTGAGGAAAAAAACAAAAAGCATGATCGAATCCAAACCAGAAGTATTTTTAAATGTGGATCACTACAGTTTTGTATATTCTGTTACCAGCGGAGCTCCTATGCCGGTCTGCCCTTTAGATAATTTCCTATAATATTAGGGGTTGTCCTGTGCTAAACATTAACCAAATGTTTCTTTTAATTGAGCATTTAGCACAAAAAAGTCTTCAATCTGTAGTATCAATATACTAGTTTTCTGTAAGATCTAAAATGCTTTAGGTCTTAAAAAAAATATTGATCAAAGATCTGAACTTGAAATCTGTATGCTATTTCTTCGCATGTTTGGAGTTGACAGGATAGTGAATATTTTTTGTATTAAATAAGCAAGTTAATTTTAATATAAAAAAAATAACCACAGTAATTTGCATGCATCTCTTAACACCTCTGTACTTGATTAAAATTTATAATAGGAAGAAAAATGAAATATAATGTTTGTCTTTGACCTTCCATGTTAATTAAAATGGTTACTATCTCTAGTTCTATTTCATCACCTAAATGATGAAAAATGTTGACTTCGTACTTTGTAATTTCCTACCCATCCCTTCCCATTTTTGCTCTGACTCTTCCTCCTCCCTCTCCCACTCTCTTAAAATGCTTTAACTTACCCGTACTTGTATACGTACAAGGTCATACAATAGAAGGATAAAAAAGCTGCAACAACATAACTTCAGTGCTTTACAGTTTGTTTACTTACATTAATGTATATGAATGAGATCTTAAGAATTCTGCTATTCCTTTCCTGTCTTTCCCTCCCCCAAGTACCTTCCTATGTGCTAAGTGAGACTAAGCTGTGCACTAAGGAAGCCCGAGGCAAAAGAACAAACAAGCATTTTTCACACATATTTGCGCTGCTTATCAAAAAAATTTAATGACTCAAGTTTTAATCTTCTTCCAATTTGATGAGATGCCAGCCATTTGCAGAATTCTTAATTGACCTTTGAAATATAAATCAAGGAGTTATTCACTGAATTAATTCTTCTGAGAAGAATTCCCTGAAGGTGAAAGTCTTCATGAGGAAGTAAACATGTAGGAACACAGTGTAAATAAGGAGTATAGAAAATGACTCAGTTTGCAGGATTTGTTTGCTTTTTATTTACAGAAGATTGACTTAACATACAATGATAAAGAATTGGTCCTCTTTTACAAGCCAGAGCATAAAGAGAGTATATGGCAAAATATAGGTCAGATGTGTTCGACGTGGAATTTGTGGCCTTATAATAAGGGAGAACAGAGACAGTGAATTGCTTTCCAGCTTAGATTTTGTTCTGGTAAAATTGTTGTGATAAAAGCCAAGTTGCCTGATGCTTTGAGCTTCATAAGATCACTGTGAATCTTTTGCAGCTGAAGGACAGTGACACTACTAGAGACAGTGGGCACAAACTGAACCACAGAAAAGTCCATCTGAACATTTGGAAACACTTTTTTTACTGTGAGGCTGACTGAGCACTACACATGAGCCTGGGCAGCCTTCTCTTGGTGCCTGTGCCTGAGCGGGAGGTTTGGACCAGATGACTTCCAGTGGTCCCTTCCAACATCAACCTTCTCTTAATTCTGTGATATCTTTGAAGTTGCTTTTCTTATTTTCTGTAATTGTGGAATAGTTTTAAAGTAAGATTTACTGCTTCTCAACAGCAAGACAAGGCAACTTTTCTGCTCTGGAAGCATTATTGAGCTCTTATTGTTATGGTCTCTATATATGGAAGCAGATCTGGTTTTGACTAGATTTATATTGGGAAAAAAACTACAAAACCGTTGGAAAAAACATTCCCTTAAATGTTGCACAGCTATTATGATTCCTGTGTTACTTTTCCTATGTGATACAGGCACTATTGCTCACCGTAAGTATAACTCAAGCAAAATATCTTCCTCTTATATAGGTTTCCCATGCTGGCAGTGTTAATTTATATGCAGTTTCCTGGGACAATGCAGGCAGTTTTATTACTGTTACAGCTTTTCATTATAATGAGAATTCTACCAATAAGAATCATACATGTCAGGATTGGAGTTTTATGAGGGAGAGAGAGGTGAGAGGAGTAGATTTGTTCAAGTTTTCTTCAGTCTTTGTTTAAGTTTCTTAAACGTAGCTGTAAAATAAATTTTCAACTATTTAATGTACTTGGATCTAGGACAAGTTCATAAAATTGCAGAAAGTAGGTGGAATTTATTTTACTGTTTTTAAAGTTTAAGGTGTAGGAGTCGCCATGTTGCATTTAGTGTACACATAAATTGCAGTGCATCGTGCCATGGGCTGGCATGATATTGTAATTCCAAGTCTTTAAGCACTTTAGTAAGGGATGGAGAAAATGGAGATTTTTTTTTTTTGCTATCTAAGAAGGGAACATAATGAAAGGAGCCACAAACCTACATTTATAAGATATAAGGCGCATCTGGCAGCTTCTGTGAAGATAATATGTTTGTTTGGCTGTGGGATTGCCTGCAATTGTATCTGCCAATCTGACACAGTAGGAGTTTAGCTAATGAGGTTGCCTAGCAAAAAGTGCATAAGGAGGAAGTCAGGGTTAAAAATAAGCATATATGAAGACAGAGCAAAAGATTTATCATGGATGTAAATCTGTTCCAAGTTGTTATGGCAACTAACATTTTAGACACAGAATTACATAATAACAATGCCACCAGTCTTAAAAAAAAAAAAGTGTTTTTGTTATGTGTTTGTCTTTAATATTTTTTCTTGATCTTGCAATGTTTTCTAAAAAAATATTATTATTTGAAATACTCCGTAAATGATTAAAGTTTACATGTTTTCATATTTGTAGAACTACAGTGAACAGCTAAATAAAACATAATGGAATAAACCTAGAAGCTAAAATACAGGGAAAATGCATGCTTTTGATACTCAACTTTTTTTTTTTTTTCCTTAAACCTGCAAAGCCAGATGCAAAGATATAAATTCTAATACTATTTGTTAGCTTAGTCTTAAATCATGGATTTTTCTAACTTTTTAAGATAAAACTAATAATACTGTTTACTGTCTTTGGACAACTTATAGGAAAACCTTTGAAAACCTACAGAAATAATAACCAGAATGCAGTCATTTGCCCTAAGGGAAAATAAATGTTTTTAAATATGTAAGGGGTGAGTGTCAGGGAGATGGAGTTAGGCTTTTCTCAATGGTGTCCAGTGATAGGACAAGGGGTAATGGGTGTAAATTGGAGCATAGGAGGTTCAAGTTGAATATCAGAAAAAATTTTTTTACTGTAAGGGTGACAGAGCCCTGGAACAGGCTGCCCAGGGGGGTTGTGGAGTCTCCTTCACTGGAGACATTCAAAACCCGCCTGGACACGTTCCTAGGCGATGTACTCTAGGGGGCCCTGCTCTGGCAGGGGGTTTGGACTAGATGATCTTTCGAGGTCCCTTCCAACCCCTAGGATTCTATGATTCTGTGATATAAATCTGTTTTGTTCCTGCCACCTCTAGAAGCCAGGTTTTTCAGGAAGTCTATGTAATAGATGGTATGAGAAAAGAAATATAATAGATCTTGAGTTGCAGTTATTCCAAGAGTGAACAAAAGCTTTTAAGTGCAAAGCTTTTTTGATAGCAGGTTCCAAAGAGAAGCAACAAACCTTGTGAAGGATCTAGAGAACAAGCCTTATGAGGAGCAGCTGAGGGAGCTGGGGTTGCTTAGTCAGGAGGAGTCTCAGGGGAGACCTAATCACTCTCTACAGTTCCTTGAAAGGAGGGTGTAATGAAGCAGAGGTCTGGCCCTTCTCCCAAGCAGCTAATGACAAAACAAGAGGAAATGGCCTCACTTTGTGCCAGAGGAGGTTTAGACTGGCTACTAGGAAAAATTTCAGCACTGAGAAAGGTTGTCAGGCACTGAACAGAATGCTCAGGGAAGTGGTGGAGTCACCACCACTGGAGGTATTTAAAAAAGATGTTTAGATGTGTAGATGTTGTGTTTAGTGCTGGACTTGGCAGTGTTAGGTTAATGGTTGGACTTGATGATCTTAACCATTTTTTCTAACCTAAATGATTCTGTTTCTTTTTTCTTAAGAACTTGCTGTGCCATAGCACTCTTTAAGATTTGATGTAAACACTACTAAGTTTGATTAAATGATAAACTAAGAGTGACTTAAGCATTTGCTATTTAAAAGCCACCTTGGAATGCTTACAGTGTAACTTATGCATAGTCTGTCTTGAGTTTGTTACAATTTTAGGCTCTGTTTTTCATTTGAGGAAAGCAGAAAGCTTACCTTTTTTTATTTTACTGATGTAGTACAGAGAACTTCTTGCATCAGCTGTGCAAGAGGGATGAGAATACTGCAAAATAATGCATAGAATTGTAGACAATAAGTGAAGGTAGATGCTCTAATCTAGAGCTTGCCATTTTTTCACCGAAGGAAAGTTAGCTACTCGAAAAACATGCTTAGTTAGAGCCTTCTAGATTTCTTCTAGGAGGAGCTGTGGCAAGGCACTGGATACTTAAGGAAAGGTGTTGTTCTGCCCAGGTCAAAAAATTTGAAATTGGCATCCCAGCATATCAAGTGATTTTTTTTTTTTTTTTTTTTTTTGTGACTCTTGGAGCACTGCCTTGCTCACTGACTGACAAGATTTTCTTGACTAAGAAACAGTCAGTGTGGGTACACTTAAGTTTTCTTCCACCTCAGATAACTCCATGCTGGGGTGTCCTGAGTTCTTTAACCCTTCAGTTTTTCACAGAGTTGTGCAAGTTACTTGGAAAATCAGTGGACCTTAAATTGTTCAAATCTTGTGTAAAATTCTTGTAGTGTTGAAGAAGACTGGATTATGTTCTTCTGTAATCTGTGAAGGTCATTACTAATGTCACAGAACTGTTGGATGTATATTTCTGCCATGGCAAAGACAAGCAGTTGCTTGGTGCTCCTGAGTCCATATCTAAGTCCATATACTAAGTGTTAGTATAATGTAATGAAAACTATTTATGCTTCTCTCTTTCTAGTAAGGGTGTATTTACAATAAGAGGATGAGAACTGCTATTGGTGTGATGTTATATATGCCATAGTTCTAAGGTATGGTACATAAAATGGTGACATCAGGATTATTGGTGATTTGAAAAGCAGGGAATTGAGCTGGGAAGAAAGCCTGACAGGGCTCAAGCTGCAAATTCAAGCTTTGTTAGTAATAATTGAAGAATGAGATTATCAGTAATGCTCCAGGTTGTGGGGTTTTTTTGTTTGTTTGTTTTTAATCAAATGTATTAGAAGTGTCAATTATGTACCAATGAGGAAAACAGGAAGGAGTACAAACCCTAGAACATTAAATGCAGTGTTGTAATATAGCTGTCCAAAGACCGATTTTTTTAGTAGGAACTTGCTAAAAGCTTAGAATTTAATTAAAACCCCAAATTTGTGAAACATCAAAAGCTAAAAGCTTGGAGGGGGCTGTTGGAGAGTACAGATATTGAACAATTAAGAACCTTTTAGGTCACCTGGTTACAGGTAAGCTGAATATGTTATTTGAACTGAATATACACAGTAGATGCAACTTCTGTGTCTGTGAAAATAGGAAGTCCCTATAGCTGATACCGTCCATTACAAAGAATGACTGACAGCAGTGGATAGTGTTCCAG
This sequence comes from Heliangelus exortis, assembly GCF_036169615.1. Classification (NCBI taxonomy): domain Eukaryota; kingdom Metazoa; phylum Chordata; class Aves; order Apodiformes; family Trochilidae; genus Heliangelus; species Heliangelus exortis. The sequence goes on from NC_092424.1 coordinate 61,280,120, forward strand.
ACATCCTAAAGAAATTGTAGAAGTGTCAGCTGGTGTCCTGACTGTTGTTGACACTGCAAGATGGCAAGCCTGGTACTAGTCTTTGAAAAGGGCCAAAGTAGGGAAAATAGCCAGTCTTCACCATAGGAAAACTAATCAGTAGGATTTCCAAAGTATGTCCTGTGAACTTTGCTGTTCAGTGTCAGAAATGTTTTGTGAAATAGGTTGGAATCTGCATGTAAAAAGTTGCTATGTAAAATAAAATTGTTTAGTATGATTAAACTTGTAGTTTAATCCAGAGAGTTGCAGAAGACTCTGATGGGGTGATAGCAACAAAGTATTAAAGTCTGGGAAGCACAATGCACTTAGTTATACAAACTATGGAGTAAGTGTTTGTTTTCTGTAAAAAGAGCCTGGCAAATAGGCAAATATTGCGTTGCTGTGGAAATTATTGGGTAGGAAAATAGAAAGTGTTTGTAGGCCACAAGAAAATTGCAGCCTTCTGCTGCTGATGGACTTTGCCAAATGTTGGATAGATACATTAGAGAGACTGGTTTTACTTGAGCTTCCTTTGCTAGATGAGGGGAAAAAGCTGATAGCTGCTGGCCCTCCCTCATCCCAAACAATTTTAGGTAGCTCTTTTATGTATCTTAGTATGTCCATGGTTGGTGCTTGCACAGGTATCACAATCTTCCAGTCCAACAGAGTTGTAGTAGAATTACTTCTGCAGACATGTGTTGGCATGTGCACTGTTGTTGCAGATCTGTTAAAAAGAAAGACCCTGGGAGCTCCAGGCAGGTTAATCTCACCTCTTTGCCTGGCAAGATGGTGGAGCAGACCCTCCTGGCAGCTTTGCGAAGGCACAGCAAAAATGTGGAGCTGGAGCAATCCGGTCTTGTTGCTTGCTCATGGCAGGATGGGGCGGAGTTGGAATGAGATGGTGTTTAGGTCCCTTCTAACCCAAGCAGTTCTGCTCTTAGCTGTGCAGAAATTCATACAACTTCTTGCTTAGCATTTGTTTTCACTAATTTGCTCTATTAGTGTGAGCATGCAGGAGATGTATTACATGGTTAAAGAGAATGTCAGGTGATGAGTTTGAGTTGATAGAATTTACCCGAATGGTTGTAGAAATCTATGGTGCTTTCATCTCTTCACATGATCAGGACTGGGTTGAGTATTATTTGAAAGGATATAACACATCTAAACACCTAAAGAAGCAGAATAAAGAATGACAAGGGGATGAACAGTGGCTTTGTGTGCCCACTTACACTTGAAGGTGATGAATTTTGAAAAACACCAAGTAATATAGAGTAGTTTGGACAAGAGAAGCAAGGGAGCAGGTATGTTAAGGCATTACATACAACCATGAATGAAACAGCATGTATGAATACAGAATAGTTTTTTTAAGAATACTAGTAGTAGGGTGAAACAAGGGAAACAAGCAATGACAATGAAGGATGAAATTATAGATTGATTAAAACAAGTCCTGGATTAATTTACGATAATAGAATTCTTAGCAGAAGAGTTCAGCTATAAAGTGTGCCTCATGAAGTTCCTCATCTGCTTGCTGGAAAAATGATCATGGGAGAAGAGTTGTCTTTTTCTTGTGCTCTTTCTCAAACATCTCAAATGCACAGTGTCACAATTATTATCTTCTAATATTTTATGAGTGAATTTAATACATGATTTCAGAAGGTCTAGCCTACTGCTTTGTCCAGCTCTGTCCCAGTGGAGGAAAAGTGGCTGGTTCTAAACTACTGCTAACACGATAGGTTAGTATTCAACTGTTGATGTTACCAGAAGATGGACCTGTTGTTGTGTGGCCCACAAATGGATCAAAGGATATTAAAAATATTTTTGAAGTAGCTTGTGAAGCTGCTTCTCCTTGTACCTTCTTGCACATTCTGCTTTTTTTCCAAACAGTAGGGGTGGAAATTGCTGTAAAACTATAATTGTTTTTGTGGTGGGTAATAACAGGACCAAAGTACTCTCAGTTTCATGCTGCATGGCTTAGTGGCAACTGGAAAAGGTGTGCTGGGAAGTAGCTTGTAGTCATGGATGATGCTGTGACGGCTGCCTCTTACAGGTAAGCAAAGAGAACTGGCACTGGTTCTGCTGTTCAGAGGAAACCTGGATTATTGCAGGGCTATTGTTGTTCAGATACAATTTATAAAAGTTGTGGGACCTTTTTGAGTTTAGTGATTGTTAATTTCCATGACACCATCAACATCTTGCGTTAAGGACTCATGAAATAGCAGCTCACAAGGGAACTGTGAAGATGTGTTCATTTTATGGAGCAACCCGTCATTTATTTTCTAAGTGGTAAGTCACGTAGTTCTGTGGTGTCTTCAAATTAGTAGAAGTCTTGTTGAGTCATCAGAAAAGTAGGAATCGCTGATTAGTGCCTTCATGTAGCCAAGAGTACTGTTTTCTCTCTAAAACTGAATGCAAATATATTTTTCTGGTAGCAGAATGTAATTGAAACAAAACATAATAAATTTTTGAAGTACATTTAAAAGCATTCTCTTTTAACCTTTCCTTCTTCCTGCAGTGGATAACAGGAACGTAACATTCAGTTTTGTTTTTCATTCATTTAAAGTGTGAATTTTGATTCAGCCAAAAATATTCTGTAAAAAACTGCAAACAAAAGTGTTGACAAGCTGTCTAGCTGAAAATGGACAGGCATGTATTTGCATCCCTCTCAACTGCACAAGACAATTTGATTTGATCATCTCGTAAAGAGTTTATACAAAAAAACTCTGGATGCTATTTTTCTGCCCAGGAGTATTTTCTCCATCTTGTTCAAAATTTAGGCAGGGACAGGACCTGAAATAAGGAATGCTGGACATAGGAATCTTCAATCTCTGTGTTGTTAGCAACAGAGTGCTAACATTGGAGGTAGTGCTGATAGCCAGCTTTCTAAGAAGTTGTGCATGGTAAAGTTTGCTCCTTTATATATCTTATGCATCTCCTTTAGAGGCTTTAAAAAATGGCAGTCCTTTTTGTATGAACTACCTGTTCTTTTGCACTGAGAAAACAAAGAAAAAAAATAGTGTCTTTCCCTTCTAAGTTCCTACCGAATTCATGTTTTTATCTCTTTTTTTCATACATGTTTCTCCTTAAATTTAGACTTTTTCCTTAATTTATTTAAACATATTTATTGGTCAGTTGGAAGTATTAAATTGTATGAAAAACTGAATTGAAAAAAAATACGTAGCTTTTTGCATTCTCATAGCTTTTTTGCATTCAGTGAGTACTTGAAAAACTTAAGTGCTATCCTTCCTTGTTGTTTATAGTAGTCTGGAGGGCGTTTGCGCTAGACAGGAATTGGGTTTTTTACAAGTGGTAATTTCACAGATTCTTAGTTTCGCTATTTTTGCAAGGAGACTTTTATCCAGTAATAAAATTACTCTGTAATCAGTTCTTCTATTAGATACAAAATTTCTATAGACTTGATCAATGAGGAGTGTCATGAAATAGAGGTCGAATTTGCCTTCACTGCATTGTTGCCAGCCCTTGTTGGTTGTCATTCTTTCTTCACTTTCTAGGGGTGTGCAAATTCATAGATATTTTTCAGGAGTTGGAGTTCAGCAGGGAGTCCAGGTTTGGCAAAACAGCTTTAAGGCTTCCTGTCTTTCTTATGGTACATGGCTGGGGTGGATGTAGGTTAACATTTGTCGAGTTTCCTGTGAAATGCATTTTCTTTGGAGATAAGGCCCAGTTCAGTTCCATGTTGCATTTGCCTTCACAAGAAAAGCACTTGGTAGTGAGCAGCCTGTAATAGGGAAACTGTTCATGGACAAAATCCTTTTTTCTGGGAGACGTGGTGCAAAGAAGCCACAGTGGGCTCAATCACTTCAGCAGCGTGGCAAAAAATTTCTTGGTAAAACTGACAGCACAGTATACAATATATTCATATATCTGTATCTATCTATATATATACACACATTGTATATATTGCTTCTGGAGAGCAGGAAGGGTGGGGAAAATAGAAGTGATACTTTGTCAGTGATAGGAGAGATATTATCCCCCTCTCACAAAAAGAGGATCTAGGGCTAAATGGGAAAGGTCGCATTAATAGTCAAAGGTCCTGGTGACTAAATAGCAATCTGGTTGAGTGGGAGTGTCTGCCCATGCAGGGCTGGAACTAGGTCATCTTTAAGGTCCCTCCCAATCCAAACCATTCTGTGATTCTATGAAAAAAACCACAAAAACAAAGGGTACCTGCTGTCCTTTTCTCCCACTGCAGTTCTGAGGTATTTCACTATTTGTGCTGGTCTCACAGTTATGGAGATACTTTTTTTTCTTGATAGAAGGTGAATGATAACATAGTTTAAAGGTTAGGTAGTGCTGCAATATAATCAGTTGATATTGGAGGCATGAAAAATGAGTTTTCATCATGAGTTCTCATCTCATTCCCTCATCCAAAGCTGGATATGAGGTTTTCTTATGAATGTGGGTTAAGGTATAAGACATATTTTATTTGAAAAACTTAAACAACCCTCCTCATTCCTCTCACACCTCTGCCCCTTACCCCAGAAAACAAAGGCTTTTCCTCAAAATCTGATTGACTATGGTGTTTTAAATGGTGAATTTGAAAATGCACACTTTTAAGGAAAATAGTCATAATTTTACTGTACTTAGAATATAGTTAACTCCTGTTCTCTGCCCTGTTTTCTAGCTGGCTCTACTTACTTAACACTTTTCTCTGCCTCTCTACATTTTAGATTTATGGTTTTATTTTGTATGATTATCAAGTCTTAATATAAGAAGTAAGACACTGAAGAGGAAAACTGGGAATACTTGTGATTTTATTTCAACAGTTTTTAACACTTTATCCCTCTATGTGCCTCTGGAATAGACCCACAGGAGTGTTACCGGCTTCGCTTCTCTGTATCTGAACAAGCAGCTCAGAGACTGGTAAGAGAATGAGAAACAGTTCTGTGAGGAGACAAACAATAAAACAGAAAGTCTCCAAATGTCATGTTAGACAAGCAAGCTTGTCAGCCCTTAAATAGATAGTTGTAACAGCCTTTCTGCATGGGTTCAAAGGACCAGAGATCTTCAGAAAACCTGCAATGGGCTCAATATATGCACTCTCCTTCATTCAGCTGTTCCTTAGGAAGGGTTGAGAAGACCCATGAGCAGGGCTCATTTGGACTTTTTTATGGCAGTTTTCACTGCTCATGAAACATTTCAGGTTTTCATAGTCTGAAGGCTTAATTAACTAGCAATCCACAGACAAGGACTGAAGAGTTGTTCCCAGTCTAGTCTTATATGAGTTTCTTGTGTGCCTGCTTATGTGGAACAAAAACCCTTAAGTACTTTGTTTTTATTGCTTATTCACTTAATGGCACCGCTACTGAAATTAAAGTAATAGAGAGTGCTTTTTGTGAGGCAGACATTGGCCTTAAGTGTATTGAAGTCACTAAATTGATGCTATCTCTTGAAGGATTATATTGCCAAGTATTTGCTACAACAGCAATCCTGTTCTTGAATCAGTAGTCTAGAAGTGGAAGGTTTTGCTTTCTAAACATGGGTGAGATCTTTGTGTAAGAGAAATGTATCCTGGAGCTCTTAAAAAAATGTTCAAAGAGCATGTTGTTTTGGGGAAAAGATCTTTTGCAGGTTTTGCAAAATACTTAATCTCTCTCTCTTAATTCAATAATTTTTATACATTACGATCATGTAGCATCGTTTTTCAACCACCCATAGAGTGTATCTGGACTTGGCAAAGTTGTACGCTGCTTAGCATTATTTGAACTACAGCTATCTCTCTCTTGAACTCCTCCCTCCCTTCTGGCTTTTCTGGCTTTTCAGCTGTTGGAGTCTTACATCAAAAGTCTTTATTTCCTGACATTTCCTTTTTTTTACAGATGTATCTCACCCGTTACTCTCCTTTCCTTTGATACCCTTTCTTTGTAATGCTCTTTTTCTTCATTACTTTGAAATGCCTCCCAGTATTGTATCACAAGTGGTCTTGCAGAATATTACTGGGTTTTATTGTACTATCATGTATTCTAGGGCTGGTCCTATAGAACTCTGTTGTTAACCTCTCCGCAGCCTGATGGTTGCCCTTCCAACAAATTGTGAGGAGTTTTTTTGTCTAGCTATGTTTTCACATTTTTATATTTATTTTCATCTGTGCTGTTCCATCTGGCTTTGTACTGCTTTCTTCCCAACAGCATATTTGATATGAATTTTCTGGAAGGTTTCAAGGTGATAAAAGCCATATCTATATGTTGGCGTCCACTGACTTTGCTCTTTGTTGTTTTTAAAATATCCACTCACCATCCCACCCTCCCAGCACCCCATTGATTTTGTTTTGGGCAATAAGTTTCTTGCTATAGGAGTGTGAACTGGTTAGCAGACTTGGGCTTAGTTGTGAAGAAGAAATTTTTGCCTACTCATCTCATCACGATGAGTACTCATCTCGTAGTGATAAGTGGCTCTTGAGTAGAAATTAATAAACCTAGCATACAATTGTGTAGTATTAAATTTGTCTACTAAATTGTCTAACTCAGAAATAATTCAGAGCAATATTGAAGTTTCAGCCTATTCAATTGCGTCTAGGTATGCATGTTATTGTCTTGCTTCTTCCTCAGCATCCAAAATGACTTGGGAAAGGTGATGATGGTTTCAGTTGAATCTGATGGGAGAATTATGTTTTTGGAGGTGGTGTAGGAGTACCTCAGTGCTTCTCATTATTTTGGGTACTGCAGGTTAGTTTGTGTTTAGTTTAAAATGAAAAGGTAACAGTAAGAACTTTATTATGACTTATTATTATATGAAATGAAAATTTTCCAGTATGCTTCTTTAAGTGAGTCTCTCTGGCAGCATGGCACTTTCAATAGAATGATGATTTACCAGTATAGAATCCTCTTAGCGTATCAATGTGATGCCCCTGTCAGTCTCTAGTAAGTAGTCAAATTTTTAAAGCTGTGACTGGAGGTGAAACTTTACAACCTTTGCTGCTTTGGAGACGGGAACATTTTTTTTAATTGTTAGAGATGATAAATAGCTGTCCAAGTAATTGTACCTTATGAAGACAGTAAGGCACTGATCATTCAAGGTAGCAAATGTGGTCGCTGACCTTTGAATTAAAGGAGAAAATGTGGCAGATAATAAAAATGATCTGTTGGTAGTTTTCTTTCCCAAAAATTTCGCCTATTTGTGATTTTGAATTTGAAAAGCATGGTTTAGATAACATTATCATGCCTTTTTTTCATGGAAACTATTGATTCATTGGCTATCATGTAATACAAAAGCTTTAGCATTCTCAAGCAAATATTAATTTGTCAAAAATTAATATATCCTCTGAACATAAATTACAAAAATAAGTTATGACAATTGATTAGTTGCTATGAGACACATAACTGAACAAGTTATGGCAAAAGAGAAGCATAAAATAAAGCACAGGGGTTGAATTAATTGTTTTACATAGACTACAGGTGTCTGGTATTACAGAGGCATAGATATTAGGAGCATTTGATATATGCTTTCATTTGCTTCCATTGGCTTCACCCTCCGATATTCACGTGCAACCACAATATCTGAAGGTGCCTTTTGTGTAGAACCACTGAGCCTTGCAGGAGAGTAACATTTCTCTTGATAATTCTAGCAACATGCATAATTTTATATGATGATTTTATCACACATTGTTCAAATTGGTTCATTAAAATTAAACATCTTTTGAATACTTCCATAACCACATGTACTGCCTTAATTCCCATTTTGCTGTCTGATTGAGCCTTACAGTTGCTGCAAGTCTTGCCTCACCTATGCATGATTAAAGAAAACAAAAGTATCTGATTTCAAAAATATATCTTAAATCTCCCAATGCCTTATTTTTATTCCAGTTAATTTCTTAGTAGATTTACAACTAATGTGGTAATTAGTGCCTGACATTGAAAGCAAGGATGTTTTTTATTAACTATATAGACTTGAAAAATTATTTTTAGTTTTTGAAGCTATTTAAGGCTTGCTTTTGTTTGGTCTTTATTCAAAGCACTTAAATAGATGAAGCACTTCAGGACGTGGTTTTTTTTTTGCGGGTGGTGGTGAAGTGGGAAATTGTTGACAGTTGTATGCAGTGATCTTAGAGGTCTTCTCCCACCATGCCAGTTCTTTGAGTGAAATCCACACTGCAGAATTGTGGAGCCACAATGCCTTTTTTGCATTTAGTCACTGGAATCCTTCTGCACCTCATCTTTTCTCCTGCAGTCATGTACTTGGTTACTAGCAGCTCGCCCAAAACTTCAAACCCAAACAGCTGACTTTTAGATAAGCTAAATCAAGAGAATGCATGTACATGGTTTCTGTTGTTTAGTCTCTAGTTTTTTCTTGATGAAGTATCACTCAAAATGGAAACAGCTGTGTTGCAGTGAAGTTTGCTTTAGTAGGGGCAAACATTTCCCAGAGTTGTGGATTTCTTTGCTTGCATACCATAGTCTATAGTTCAAGAAGATGAACCTTAAGAAAACCAGGTGTCTCTGTGCTCCCAGCAGTTTTCCTCATTTGCTCATGGCTCCTGGTTGTGCAGGGCCTCTCTTCTGGCCTGGGGTGACCTGACCGCTGGGTCCTTGAGGTGCAGTCCTGGGCACTGCCCTTGGCTGGTAGCAAGGATGCTGCACTCTTCCAGTTCCTGCCTTACCTTGTCTGTCACTATTTCAGCATTGCACCTCCTTTCAAGAGGTCAGTCTGAAGCATGCAGCCATAGCCTTGGCAGTGTGCTACTAAAGCTCCTGAAGTGCAGCCTCTTTTCCCTCCTTTCCTACCCTCAGCATTTTGAATTGAGAAAAAGCACCAGAAGGAGCCATGGAGGTGACAAAAAGGGCTCAGGGGATGTCTGCTTGGTTGGGGTGACCTGGGTGGAGTTACCTGTGAGCACCCAGGAGAAAGGTGTCCTGGGGTCAGGGAGTATCTGCTTCTGCTGCTGACTGGGGCAGCTTTTTAGGGGAAGGCACTGAAATGGAGCATCTCCTGTCTTGCAGAGCTGATGATCTTCAGCTCTTTAATCCACCCTTGGCATGACAGTGTCTTACTTGTTCTTGAATGAAGGCACATGTGCTGGGGAGTATGGAGAATGAAGTTCTGTAATATTTAAGGAGGTACAAAATCAGTGTCTCTAAATACAGAAGGAAAAGATAATAAAGCAGTAGTCTTAGCCCATGATGCTTGTTCTGTTAAGCTTAGGGAAGAAACATCTTGATGAAACTGAAGCTGTTTTACAGTAGGCTGCTTGGAAAACACTGATAGCGTCCAGTTTTTCTTAATGTTTTCATTAGTGCCATGGATGATGGAACAGCAAGTGTCCTTTGAACTTTATGAGATATCCAGGTTATGGAGCCTGCAAGCCTATTTGAGGGTAATTTGGGGTTCAAAATGATTGTGATGGATTGGAGTACTACTAATCAAGAAGAATTGGAAAACAATGAAAAAGAAATTATTTGTTGAAACTGAGCAGGCTTGCAGTGACATATGGGATGGAATGATCAGCAGCATGAGTGCAGGATGAAGCAGTAGAAGCACACAGTTTTTGTGGTTGCTGTGAATTACTAATTAAATTTGACTCCACATTGTTCTGCTATTATGAAAAAGTCATTGTGATTGCTTGGTGTAGGATATTGCATATAAATATAATGTTTATGATTTTTTTTTTCTTTGTGTGGTTAGAAGAATAGGTACTTATATCGAGTTCGGAGTGTGGCAGAAGAATTCCGATTTTGGGAAAGCTCAGGGGAAAGCAGCAGAAATGACAGGGCTACACAGCAGCATGTCTTCTTTGGAAAGACTAAGGAAATTAGGATTGTGTTTTCTGTAGGAGAGAAAAAGGAAATGGAAATTTTCAAAAAGTAAAAGGTAGGTGCAGGGAAGGTGGTTACTAGTCTTCATGTTGGCTAGTGATAGGTTAAGCAATAATCTTGAATGCATTAAGAGAGATTCAGGTTGGTGATTAGCTAAAATGTTAATTGAATTCTGGAATTGAGTGCTTAATAGCTGTCTCTTATGAGAGTTGTAAGTGTTCTGCTATCTACTTTAACAGTTTCCCTCCTCCCCCCAAAATGTCTCTATGTGCATAGATGCCAGGAAAAGTTGTATGTCTGCTGTATGCCAGAAAATAACCTGTCCACTAACATTACACAGAATTTATTGCCTATTTTAATCTCTTTCGGTTAGGAACACTCTAAATTCATTTTTCTTTCCCTATTTGTTGTCAATTCCATTCTTTAGAAGGAAGATTGTGGTTAGCCCTTGATCAGTTTCAGAAGAATTGATAGTTAAAATCTTAAAAGAAAATTAATATTTTTTTCTACTAATTTTTGCTTAGAAACTAGTTTTTAAGTCATGCTTGTTTTTTAAACTTGTTAGCTATTCCTTCATGAAAGAAATATTTTTTAAAGAAGTTCAGTGTTAGAAGACAATACTGTATGATTAATTTATCTTCATTTTCTGAGATGCCTCTTGACACTTCACCCAGAGTATCTTACTTAGATATTAAGAACATTTAAAGACATTATTAGGATTTATTACTGTTGACAACTTCTGATTTCCTTTATGGTTTCAGCAAATTCTAATTTTGCAGGAAAGGTTTTTGAGACTGAAATTGTACTATTAGTTCAGGATAAATTTTATATTCCCTTAGGAAGTGTAAGTGCAAACTTTATTTAAAAGCTAAATCGCAGTTTCAAAAAGAGAAGAAAATTAAATAGTTCCTTGGATGACTTGGTATTGTGGTATCTGTACTTCTTCATTGGAGAAACTACAACATTAAATAAGTCAGTCACAGAAGAAATTTGCATGAAATTACATTTGGGACATGGATCCAAGTTCTAGTCCTTAATAATGAGTTCAATTTCTAGACATAATTTAGTACAATGTTTGATTAATGAATATTAGTGTTGAAAGTTCTCAAATTGTCTGAAACAGAGAACAGGTTCTCATCCGTCATCTGGTCCATCTCTTGGTAGATTTCTCAATTTTGTGTTTCTTAGAAATCTAGGTTAATCATTATAGCATTAGCTGGTAACCTTGTGCAGGTAAGAAGAATACTTCATGGAATGAATGTGCTTAGTGTATTTTCTTGGCATTGTGAACTTCAGTATTGAAAATAAAGGAAGACTAGATAGCATTCACCTGTATAAAGAGCTATTTGGAAGGGAAAAAGTGTAGTGAAATGAGGCAACCAGGTGCCACTAATTGCCAGGTAGTGGGCATGAGCTTGTGTCAAGCCCACCTGTGCCTGATTAGGGCAGGCCCCTACTGCGCATGAGCAGGATTAGGGGGCCAATAAAAGGTGAGGCCTGGAGCACAGGCTCAGCTCACTCCTGAACAAGCCAGCGGAGAGGTCAGTCGGATCTGGAGCAGCAGCACCACCAAGCCAGGCTGACCAGTCCTGAGGGCAACAGACTCGGAGCACTCTTTGTGCACTTCTGCTGGAACCTCTGTTGGACCTCAGATTGCCGTGCCTCAAGAGAGGTTAGTCTTGCAACGAAAAAGTGTTTAAGTGTTCCAAGTTTTTTTGGGTTTTTTTTTTTGGTTTTGGTTTTTTTTGTTTGTTTTAGGTTTTTGTTGTTGTTTATTTTTTAATTGCAGAGTGTGGTGTCAAGAGGAAAGATGTTGATCTTCATAAATAAGAGATGTTTTCTGAGAACAGAACAAAAATCTTGCGAACAACAAGAAAACCCACCAAACCCCCTTAATAGCTTTGAACTTAAACTTTTCTCTGAAATTGAAGTCCTAGTTTATATGCAGTCTTTCTCATTGCTGCTCTTCTTATTGCTGAACACTGAGCCCAATTATTTCTTTCAAAACAGGATCAAAAAATGCTAGTATATTAGCATGAGTGAATTTTATAATAGATAGGGTTGTTTGGGTTGTTTTCATCCATCTCCCTTGTAAAAGAAAGATGGTGTGTACTAGAGTGTAAAGCCAATTGAGCTGCTAATATAATTTGAGAGGAAAGAATTTATAGAGAGAGCTTATTTATTTATACATTCATTCATTTATTTTAAAACAACAAATTCTGATGGAAAATATTATGACCTCTCTGGCATCCTGGCCTCTATCATGCCTGATGGAGAGGTAGCGAACTAAGTACAGGTTCTAGCCATTACTCTGGATGTAATGTATTAATGCTAATTGGTTTAAGTATTTGGGGGAGAAGAGTAGTTGATGTCTGTGGCTGTTGGCAAGAGGTGAAGCATGATGAGAGTTGTCACACACTATAAAACCCATGTGCTTGTCTTAACTGTGAGCTCCAGCGTCTAGGAAAAATAGGAATTCTAATTTCTGAACTCAAGTTTTTATGTATTTATAAAATCTTCCTAAAATATCAAGACAAATGTTTCAGCTGTGTTTTGGGTGTTCTTTTTTCGTACCTGTTTTTTTATTGCTAATGAATCTTTTCTGGTGCACAGCAGATTTTTTTATCTTGATTCCATGTTATTTATTATGATCTATTAGGAGTCCTCATGTTCTTGAATAGGCTTTGTCGATGCATTTTAAGGTATGTAGGTTCTGTGGTTTTTGACTGTCCTCTTTAGGTATTGTTATTTGTTATGATTATCACAGAGATGCATAATAGGGCTGTTTTCCCAGGAAAATCAACATCACAGACAGTAACTAGAAAATAAAAAAAAATCCTGAAGTAACTGTCCATAAGTGTTCCTTTTTATCCTTTTTTCTTTTCTATCTATATTAAATTCAGAGTTTTTTGGGGCATTCAGTGTTAAGGTACCATGCTTGATAGATTGCTTAAGATTTTACTTTACATGTACACATAACTGTGTGTAGTTGATAGTCTGAAAGCTTCTTGGAAAGGAACTTGAAGGTTTCCAGCTTTCTTTTTCTTCAGCAAGTTCTTAAGTTTGTTAAATATTACTGCAATTGTATTGATAAAGACATGACTTCTGGTTTTTCTAAACTGGAACATGAGTGCCTACGAAGTAAGGTATATATTTCAGAGAGGATGACCAGTAGTATTTTGAAGCAGAAGTAACCATTTGCTCTTAGATTTATGCTGTGAATGTATAAGTGAGATTTCCTTGATTTAAACATCACTCTCTGTTGTTTCCAAAACTGTTATCAGATGTTGGTTCTTAGTTCTTATAGTGCATGTAATCCAAGGAATGTGAAGCTTCTGGAGTGTAGGTCCTACACCTGTAAAAGAAATAAAATCTGAACATAAAAGATGACTCTTCAGGTTGCTGGTACATAAAGCAATGTTGGGAAGGAAAGTTGTTCTCATAGCAGGATAAATTATTTTATGGTGGAAATGAAAAGTGGTCCAGACTGAGGAATGAATATTTGTTCCAGTTAGCAAATGAAAAAAGAAAAAAGTCTAATGGCACTCTTTTATAAGCCTTCCATGGATTTAGCAAATTCTAAGACTACATTCAAGAAATACAGGTAATACAACTTCCTCTTCTGAAAGACCAGTAGTAATAATTTTCATCTGTTGCCACAGATGCTAATGGTTTAAGCTTTTGAGCCCTTATTTAACTGTTGCTGATCCTTGGAAGTGGTGTCCTATCTGGACTGATCTTGTTGTCTCCTATCACACACTCATTCAGGGAATGACCAGTTTAATTTCCATTTTCAATTTCAGTGCCTTAAGATGACAGGAATTAAGTATCTTCTAAATGTACTTAAGCACTGTTGCTTTTACAAGAATGATTAGTGTGGTAGAGAACTCTGAACGTGCATGCTGCTTCAAAAATTTTATTTCTCCATCCACTTAGTGCTTAGGAGGTGAAAAAACCCCAACAACATAGAGTTTGCAGGATTTTTTTTCTTTTTTAGTTGTACAAGAAGAGAAAAGAATCCTTTTTTTTGGGCTGTCGTTCTCTGAAGAATTTCCAGCTATTTGAAAGAAGTTACTTCTAACTAAATTTACAGTTTTCTTCTTTGGGGGGAGAAAACCCACCTTATCTATGTATGTATTGCAGCTTCGATTTCCTTTTGTTTCTTGACTTGGCTCTGGTGCTTTTTGAGATATTCCAGGGGTCAGTTCATTTCTCTTACCTGGGAAGAAATTGAACTTTGCTGTCCTCTTGCCTCTCTCAAGAGGGGAGCAGGAGACTTTTTTGGTGGTGTGTGTTGGGTTTTGTTTGGTTGTTTATTTATTTGGTTTCTTTGGGCATTTTTTTGGGTTTTTTTAATGGGTTTGAGTGTTGATTTGGTTCATGCAAGGCTCCAGTAAGCACAGATGGAGGAGGAGGTGGGGGGTGTCTGTGTGTTGGGAGGGAAAAGCCTGTGTGTTTCACCAGCAGCATTCAGGTCACCTCAGCTGATGTTTGTGAGTTCTCCATTTTTGTGCACCACAGCAAACACACAGTACACCAAAAGCCTATGCAAATGCTCAGCACTCAGATTTGCTGTAAGACTGTGTACCTTTCAATACGTAAAATATTTTTAAATTTTGCATGGATTTCTTTTCAAATATGTAATATGCCACAGAGGCAGTGGATCATTTGACCTCCATCTGCGTGAAACCTTTTCAGTAATGAAAAGTGTCTTTGTAATCATCATTTGAAAAATCTAAATACCCCTTGGATTGAGGGTCTGTTTTGGTGGATGATTTATGTTCAGTAATGGTTATGATGCAGTGTAATGGCAGTCCTGTTAATGGCCACAGAAAGTCTTCAGTTGTGGAACTAACATGGGGAAATGTCTGTCTGTGCATTTTACTCAGCCAAATGGAATCAGAGGAATTTTGCTTAATGGTGAAGCAAAAGGGATTTCAGGTCCTTTCTGCACCTCTGTTTTATACAGTGAAGCTGTTGCAAGTGTTCGTAGGTGTATGTGTCTTCACAGAACTGAGTTTTCCCCAGGAGGTGCAGAATGCTCTGAGGCTGGAAGCAGCTGCGTATTGAAACATCTACCTGGCTATAAGCTGTTCAGACACTAATGTTACCCAGTTATTTGATTTCCTAATAGGATAATTCCATACTGAGTTGTTACCACTTTCAATTTGAATGTTACTTGGAAGTTTTGCTTAGAAAATGCATTTTCTTCCAGACAGATAGCTGACCAATGTATGCTGTTGCTTGGGCAGCCAGATCAGTGCCTGGGTGACTGAGAAGCATCCTGCCATCGCTGTGCCACCACCTATAGGTTATTTATGGCTTTACAACAGAATTTAAGGCAACTTGGATCTGTTGTTACTTTCATCTTAGACATCAGTTCACAGATGCTGATGCTACGGATTCATGGTTGAGTGCCTTGCTTAATGCCTGAATAAATACTAAACTACTGCATGTGCTATTCAGTTACTTAACTTCAGCTTACTGCTCAGTAACACTGTCCTTTCATAAGATTGCCATGTGCACTGGATCAAATGTCATTTTCTGAATACTATGAAGGAAGGTATTGTTCAAAGGAGTACATCATAAGATTAAATGCTCTTTTGTACAGATGCTGCAAGCTTCCATTGCAAATTTCAGTTGCTGACATTTTTCTGTCTCAAATTTTTGAGTGCTTAAAGCCTATATATTTGCTAAAGATCTATCACAAGAAAAAGAAAGGTGAAAAGACTTGAATTATCATACACCAGAAGCTGGTATCTCATCTTGTTTTCTTTTTTCTGCATCAGTATGAACAAATCCATAGGAAGCTGGTGTTATATATGAGAAAACTGTGAATGTGAACACTTCAAAAGTGTGTATTTTTCATGTTTATTCATATATAAAATGCTGGTAAGGGAAACAGAGTTTTTGTAGCTTCTTATAGACTGAATGTTTTTTAGTCAAAACTTCATAAACTTTGCTCCAAATACTGGAATACCCAAATATGTTGGGTCGTCCCCCCCCCACTTTTTTTTTTTCTCTAATTGACAAACATTTTTGTGTTGCTATGCAATAGCCAGGCCATGAGGGATAGCAATATCATGCCTTTAGTGTCATATGTGTGAATGTTGTGGTGCCTGTGATAGTAATTCTGTGGCTGATGTGGTGCTGCTTTGGTTGACCTTGCCCGGATCAGTCTTAGTGCTGCCTTGTCAAGCTCTTCCTCTGGTGTGGCTTTACCTCTGTGGGTGTAGGAGACAGGGGAGTTGCAGTGACATGGCCTTGATGTGTTTGGCATGATCAAGTACAGGTGTCGTGGGCAGGACATCTTTTCTTGTCCTATGAAATAGCAGTGCCTATGTAAAATTGATGAGCTATTGCAGACAATTAGGCTGAGTTTCTGTTTGAGTGAGTACTCTGCTGTTATTTACACAGTGTAGCTTAATGACATGTTTCAGATTGTTTTTTTTTTATTTAATAATACTCATTCTCCAGAAGAAGTAGTATTAAAAAATAAATGCATTGTGTTTTCCAGAAAAATTTTCTCCGTCTTTGTGGTGTTGTTTTTAATCTTTGTAGTAAATTCAGAGTCTTGTCTTGACTTGTATTTGAGTTGTGGTACATTGGCAATAAGCTATGCAGTGAAGTTGAAACTGGTAATCCTGATATTTTCCCTTTCATTTTTGACAATCTGCAAAGAAATAGAATCACACCTTCAACAATCTGAGTCGTCTGTTAGGAATAATACTGCAAAGAAGTGAAGTGTTTGGAAAGATACCTCTGGATCATAACCATTTACAGAAATTTTGGAGAACTCCTCTGTTGCTTACAGCAATAACATTATTTTTTAATGTTTTCTTAATGAAAACAGATGACCAGGCAAATTGGGATATAATAATGTTGCATATTTTATGTGTGTATCAAGTAATGTGTTTTAAGTGTAATTATAGTGTACTTTCATTTATTTCTAGATACATTCCTTAAGACATGAAACTGAACTTGTGGGGCAACACATAAAAATGAGAGAGCTTAATATTATCTCTAGTTTAAGTTTTTAATTTATTTGATTTTGTCCTGCTGGGGGAGATACTCATCCTGTGCTGGGTAATGGAAGGAGAAAAAAAATGTTATAATTTGAGTATTTTTAAACCCAAGCAAATAAAAGTTTACCAGGAGTATAGTAAATGTATTAATTGTCTTTTTTTGTTTTTCCCTTTGAAAAGAATATCCTTCCTGCAAGAAGAAAACGTTAATAGCTTTTGAGGTGTTATTATTAGCTTTTAATTTTTCCCTTCTTGCAAAATTACAGAAATCCATGTAAAGGGCTCCCTGTGAAATGATCACAATATTATTTTGAAGAGCAAAATAAGCATAAATACTAGTGTGTGGGAAATAGAAGTTATCTGTGAACTAATGTAGATGTTTCAGAACTTCTTGTTTGCCATGTACTTCCAGTTGCAAGCCTATTTGTGTGTATCACTGTCAGTTCATTTCCCACTGTCTCTCTCATAAAGGTTGCCTGAAAGCTTATTGGGGACTATAATATTATATTGCAGTTAGTAAAAAAAGAAATAAAAAGGGCATGTAGTCCTGAGCTTTAGGATAATGCATTTAAGTACCTTGACTTTCCACCTCATGTCACTGACATTGCCATGAAGTAAAAACGTCCTCTTCTTTTAACTGTATGAGGAATATTACTTTTTTTTTATCACATCTTTTTCTATGAATCGATTTAAACATTGTCACTTAATTCCCTACTATAACGTGAACTACTTAGTTATGTCTTAATAACTGAGGGTGCACAGTAGCAGGTGGAGAAGTTACCAGAGTGTGCCCTCAAAATAGAGATGGTTTGATTGTTAGTACATGTTTGAAGGAAGGTGGATTTGCAGGAGTGGGAGACCACCCTGCTGAAAATTGGAAGTTTCATAGTTCAAATAGAAGGCCTTTTTTCAGCAACCGAGGAAGTGAGAGAAAATAATTTGACCAGGAAACTGATCTGCCACATGTTCATTAAAGCAGGCATATTTTAGTTAAGGATATATTTTTTTTTTTATTATTAGTCTTAATATGATTTCTTACCTGCAGTTAAGTGCTAGATGATAAGAAAGCTTAGTTTTCAGTAGGGGATAAAAAAAACTAAGGCTTTTCATGTGTAATTAGTTAGTGCCTCTTAGTGAGGTAATGAGTAAGTGCAAAGGCATGAAAATCTTCCTCAAAGTCAGATTCTATACTTGATTTTGGGGCATGAGCTGGATAAAGGCCTAGGAGGAAGTGTTATTTGTTGTTTCATACTTGGTTTTTGTGGAGGATAAGACTGGCTTGATCTTTTTGGTCAGGAATAATATTTGGAGCCATTAACTGGGAAATAAAGAGAAAGCAACTTGAGAGAAGAAGAGCAAAAATGGTAAAGTGGAGTTTGGTTTGGAGAAATATAAAATATGTATAAATAGGAAAAAGAACATTTGTTGGAAGGAAGAAGACATACCTTATGTCCTTTTTTGCTCTTCTATGTTAAGTTTCTCTTTCTTCATTGCCCAAATTACGTCCTTTTTTCATGGGTCTGTTGTGCTGGTTTTTTTTTTTTCTTTCATGTCTGCAAGGAAAGGAGATTTATATAGTGTTTTACATCTACTTGTGCTTCATCTGTTATGTCAGTAACAATGGCAAAAATCATAGAACCTGGCTCCACTGGGATTTAGTAGAACAGCTAGGATATGCAGTATCTAACTGCAGTTAGGTTAAACTAAGTGCTACTATTTACCTGTTTTTAAACTGTGGTGAGTTGACCATGGCCAGAACTGCCCCCCCCCTCCCATTTGTTCTTTCATTCCATTCCTCACCAGCACAGGGGGAGAAAATAATATGAGAAAGCTCATGGGTCAACGAGACAACAGGGAGATCACTTTGGGAAAATTGTTATTACTGACCATCATGGGTAAAACTTGAGAAAAAATTAATGTAATTAACCACCACCAGCACAGGGCTATATGGACCAGGGGCTAAAATCAATTCATAGCACTTGGTCTCTTTCTTTTTTTTTTTTTTAACTTGTTCACCAGCTCCCACCTGAGAGCTATTGTGAGCTCTAACCATTGTTCTAATTTCTCATTGAAAGTAATCAATAGTTAATCTTCAGGATTAGCAAATTTGTGAGCATTTATTTTCACTTATACTTAGTATTCAAAGATGTCTTACCATCTAGCTTGTGATTGCTATATCTGTGTTTTAACATTAAGTACCTGGGTAATTGTTTCTTGAAGTGGTTTGCTGAGGTTTGCTTTCCACCTCTTGGTTTTGTACTGTGTTGATATTATCACTAAATAATAATCCAAGGGGTTGGTTAGCTCTGCAAAACAGCCACTTGGCTGTTTGTCATCCATTTCTTAAAAACATCCATTAATTGTAAACTTTTGACTTGGTAGTAATGCAGCATTGGAGATTTATTTTCTGAGTGTTTGTTATTTTTCTATGCAATTGTACGCACGTTTCATTGTTTGTACATAAGTATAAAAGCCATCTGCTTGTTTATATGGTCAGCTAAGTGTTGCAGGAGCTGTACCTGAGAACAGATCAGAGGTTTGCCTGGCCTCCTGGGACCTCTGCGTGTTAATGTCTACGTGCATGTTGGATCTTGCATTACTTTTAAAAATTTTGCTTTTAATACCTGCATTTATTTTCACATTTATTTGGATAGCCTTATAGATTCCAGTCTCTCATAAGCAGTTACCATTTGTTGTAGTTAATTGTTTAAAAATTAGAGGAAAATCTTCTGGTGCTGGTTTTATTTAATCTTGTTACTTCATGTCTAATAATATTTATGAAATGCATACGTGTATTGGTATGTGAAGGGACATTCTGCACTAGTTGCATGAGCACATATATTTCATTGGGATGTGTTTCCACAGTGATCCTTCTTCTGGTAGATATTGCTCTATAAAAGTAGTATACAGTATTAGCCACCACCTTTCAAATTTGAAAACTTTATAGCATGTTCTCATTAACCTTGCTACCTCAGACTAGTTAAGCATTAATTATCAATCTTTTGTTTAAAATACTATTATCTCTGTAATGTCTCTTATTCTTGTTTTATGTGACCTCATTTGTTTTAATGGGATGTACAGCAACTTGTACCATATAAATAGTACTACAAAATACAATTTTCGATGTTAAAGGAAATGCTTGTTTAAAAAAACAAAACAAAACACCTCAACAGCTTGCAGAGAACATCTAGGGATGAGATTTTGTATAAAGCTTTTAAGTTTTGACTGAAGATTTAACAAGCATGTGTAAATGGGAAAAAAGACCCCAGCTCCTTCAATCCTATTTTAGTACACAATGTTACTTAATAAGTAAAGAATTACTTACAAAAGGTGTAAGAAACTGTATTATACAAATATATAAATTTGATGTCTGGTTTATTTTGGCATTGGTTTCTGATTTTCTTAGAGTAGGCAGACAACTGAGGAAAGAGTGAGGTTGTGTACATTCATGGAATATAGCCTCAAGTTAAAAAAGAGGGCTGGGGGGGTGAGGGAAAGTAGCTGTGAGATACTAAACAGATGCTTTGGCTTTGTGACAAATGGTTTATGAATGCTGTCTGGAGCACTTCATGAAATGCTGTAGGTCTAACACAGATACATGGAAATGTACTGCTAAGTTTTTTAAAGTGATGAAAAATGAGGTTGAAAAACTAGAGTACTATACAATGTAGAACAAGAATATGCTGGAGCTTCCAAAGCATATAGTAGGTTTGCTCAGTAGATGAGCAAGATCTTTAAATGCTTCTGGTTTATTTCTTACAGTTTGGTTGTGGTTTTTCGTTTCCTTGAGAGAAGTTGAAAGAAACATAATTTCAAAAAGTTTGCAAAACTCTGTTCTTCTGTTCTGCTCCTTCCAGTAATGGATTTTGCATATAATTATAATTATTAACTAGGTGTTTATGTTAGGTTATAGTACAATTTTCTTTAAGCTTTAATTTTCTTTCAGCTTTTATAGTACAATTTACTTTTTTCTTTAAGTTAGTAGTATTAAAAATCAAGATCACACCATTGTGCTTGAATAAGACATTCTTTCATTCTATAATATTGTCTTCTCTTTTGTTACAATTTTTAAAGCACCAGATTGCTTTGCAGGGCAGTAAATTAGCAGCTCACACAGATGATGTAATCTATATAGATATCAATTTTTCTGTTCTCCTGAGCAACAGCTTTTCATCAATTTTCATTATTATTAATACAACTATTAAGGACGTACTGGAACACAATCGTTCCTTTTTGCATAAAAATCAAAGGGCAGAACTTGACATACTGAATGGAAATAATTTATACACGTATATACTTAAGAGAAGACTTTATAATAATACTACTCATTTGAACAAGCACTGACAAGTATATATTTTTTTAGATTTAGATTAGTTTCTGAACTTTATTTTTTATAAACTTCACCTGAACCTTCTTCAGGAAGAATGGTTCTTTATTATGATGCTTTTTGGACTGGAGGTAGAAGGAAAATCTGTGAGCATCAAGTTTCTGGAATCATTAAGCAGAAGGGTAGGTAAATTCAGGTTAGAAAACCTTCCTGTGGGAAGGATTCAGATTATACTCTGAGATGGGCTTTCTCTCTTGGTTGTCAAGTTTTGCCTGGCAGACTGTGTCCCTGAAGCTTTATTCTTTGAGGTTATTCACTAGGCAGTACCCAGTACAGAGTTGTTGCTCTTGAAGAAACTGTGCTGCTCTAGGACTAGCATAGATGGGAGCCCAGTTTTTACTGTCCATCCTGCAGAACACTGGGACAAACTTGTTCAGCATTATGTTCTGTAAAACCTTTTTAAACATCTGATTTCCACTCTCTGCCTTTGTAGCAAGACAGGCTCAGCTTGCTCTATTTTCTGTGTACTTGTAAAATAAATTTACAAGATGGGTTCCCTTCCAGCTTTAGAAACTTTTTGTTATCCCCTCAAATGCATTGGCAACCAGATCAGCAAAGCCAGTTTTCCAGCACAAATGTGGCTTGGTGTCTTGAGTAAGCTATTTCTGTTGCTAATCTATGTAAAATACAGGTCTCCTACTCTCTAGAAGAGAAAGGTGTGATAAATCTTCATTGAGGGATATGAACCTTGTTTCTCCCTGTTCTTAATTTTCAGGAAACCCTTCCAGCAACTGTTGGCCTCAGTGACCTCAGAATAAGAGGTTTTATAAGACCTGTGATTATTTTTATTCAATCCATCTGTGATCCTGTTTCTAATTATCTGATCCTAAAACAGGAGAGAGAAAGGTTTGTAGGTAGAAGTGTCTGGATAGGTCCTTGGAGATAGGTGGTGTCTTCAGTAGATCATGCATCAGTGGTGTTTTTAGTCTGGAGACAAGAAAACTGAGAGGGGATCTAATTAATATGTGTAAATATGTAAGGGCTGAGTGTCAAGAAGGAAGGGACAACCTCTTCTCACTTGTGCCTTGTGATAGGATGAGGGGTAGTGCATTCAAGATAGAACGCAGGGAGTTCTACCTCAAAGTGAGGCGTAATTTCTTTACTGTAAGGGTAAACAGGCTCTCCAGAGAAGTTTTTGAGTCTCCTTCTCTGGAGACTTTTGAGACCCATCTGGATGCATTTCTGAGTGATCTGCCCTGGTTTTGGTCCTGCTCTTGTGGGGAGGTTGGACTCAATGATCTTCAGAGGTCCTTTCAACCTCTGTCATTCTGTATTCTGGGATTCTAGGCATTTCAGTGCCTTGTTTGGATTCTTGCTACTTGAATTATGGTATTTTGGAATATGAAAACCTATGCATTCCATTCTTTTCAAAGTGAATAGTCAGTTTCTTGACATGTTTGTTTTTCCTTACTACCACTTTTTTTTTTTTCCCCCACTCTCCCCTTCTTTAGGGTCGTATATGATCGTGATTTCTTCAGACCATGACCCAGGAGAAAAGACTCGACTCCAGCTTCCAACCATGAAAGAAAATGATACTCACTGCATCGATTTCAGCTATCTTCTGTACAGCAAAAATGGAGCAAACCCAGGCACTTTGAACATCTTGGTTAGAGTGAACAAAGGACCACTGGCTAATCCCATCTGGAATGTCACTGGCTCCACTGGCAAAGACTGGCTTCGAGCAGAGTTGGCTGTCAGCACTTTCTGGCCCAATGAGTACCAGGTGAGCTTGCAATCCCTTCTTACTGCAGTCTTACACAGGTGGTGTTCATTTGGGTCTGTTCTGGTAGAGTATTTTCCCAGTGTCCTTAAATAAAGTGTTCATTCAGAGTAAATAATTATTTGGGGAGGTATGTTGGGTTTTTTTCCCTTTTAATAGGAGGTGATCATCCAAAGTTATCTATTATTGTATAATAGAAAAAAGTAAGCTGGAAACAAGCCTCATTAAAAGAAGTAGTGAGGTTAAAGTCCAGGAACATCAAAAATTACACACTCCCAGAATTAAATTGCCTGTGCAACTGTAATTTGTAGCTGTCTTCCCTCCTCTTTTGGATATGCCTGTGTTACTGTGTCTAATTACATGACCGTAAACTCTTTTTTTCCACATGACATTTGCTTCGTTTGCTGTGCATGCAGAATGGTACTCGCCTAATGAGCAGCTGCTCAGGACGTGGTTTTCTCCTGTTTGCTCGCTATGGGACAAAACCACCTGCAGTGTAGGGTTGTTGTTTAGAGAGAAAAAGTGTCTTTTTATTACTAGATGCTGTTATTAGATTTGTTTGATTAACCTGAGAAAGTACCTGCAGCTGTTTTGCTCTGTGGGTATTTGATGTGAAGGATGAATCTCATATGCAGACATTTTTGTCCTGGCACGCAGGAAAGGGGAGAGTTAGATTAGATGCAGTCAGCTGAGTTTTTACACCAGGAGTTGTTACATCATTGTAGTGTGCTGTGCTTATAGGCCCTTGTGAAAGGACACTTCAGTCATTAATGCTCCTGTGAATGATTTGCATGTCCAGACTAATTATCAAAGGACACAGGGTGACCTCTCTATTAATGAGGTTTTTTGAATAGTGCTACTATAGGATGGTTTTTCCTAAGTGCCTGTTAAAAAGTTATTTGCAAACAAAAATAATCTCCCTAAAAACCAAGCATCACTGCAAGCAGCCTTTCTTACAGATGGAAACTGCTGTAATTGACTATAATTTTATGGTTTTCTTCAGTTTTTGTTTGCCTTTTTTAATATTTTTATTTATGAAGAAATTTAATCTATCAGTAACATAGAAACTGGGTGAAATTTGATTTAAAGTTCTGAAACCTGGTTTCATAGCTTGGCTTCTGAGGAGGTGTTTTATTAACCCTTTTATGTTGTTAGAAAGTAGCTTTTGATGTGCTTAAAGAAACCAGGAGCCTTTTATAGAAGTATAGGAGTAATCAAGTATAGCAGTATTATATTCAGTAAATCAGGTTTCTGCTGACAGATGGCTGGGCTTGACAATGAGATTGGTGGTTGGGGCCATATCTTAGCAACATGGCCATTTTTCACATACGTTATAGCCTTCACATTCTCTCTCTACAGACTGTTCTTAAATTCATTCTTTCCCTTGCATGGTCATCCAGCAGAATATTGAAATCATGTGTAACACGGTTTATTTTTAAATAAAAAATAAATTTGGAGTAGGACTGGAGAACTGTTAATGCAACCCTGCCATGATTTGTGTACAACTTGCACAATTGCTTTTCTGAGCAAGAGGGGAAATCTGCAGGCCTGTCTTGGCAGGTCTGCTTCTTTACATGAACATAGTTGGGGGGTTTTGTGCTTTTAAGTGGTCATTTGAGGTCTCAAGAGTCAACATTAATCTTCATTGCTCCTTTTTTTCATGTTGCTTGGTTTGGATTTCTTTGTGTGTGTAGTTTTTTTTTTACTGGCTTTTAGTGGACTTATTCTTTGGCATGGAAGTATTTTTTCAATTTTTTTCATAGGAGTTCATTGTTGTAGAGCTTTAGCTCATGATTTTGGCACTTAGATCTGCCTGTTGGTCAATGAGTTAGTGAGCACAGAAGAGAAATATGCATTTTTTTTTTTTAATTTTATTTTTTTAAATTAGATGATGTAAGTGGTTCACCACTAAACAGGGAATTGGATCTCTGCCTGTACAAGCAAGGTCACTGTTAAAGACCACTGCGGAGCACAACTGGTTGCATGTAGTTTGTTTATTGTGCCAACTTCATTGCCATTTCCTTCAGTTTTAAGAGAGGGAAGAAAGTAGAGATTATGAAGGGCTGAAAAGCATGGGATACATTATAAGGATGTCTAGTCTGGTGTCTAGAAAGTTAGCAGGATGGCTGTGTTAGCAGTACTAATAAAGTTCTGCACCTGAGCTAATTGCTTCTAAAGAGGGCTGCTGTGCTGGTTGAAGGATTTATTCCTCTTCAACACTAGAACAGTGATTTTGCATGTTGCTTATCAACAGCATATACGCAACTTAAGCATTTTTTGATAAACTTAACATATCTTTTTATTTACAAGGTACATGTATACTTTAATCCATTCACTTGCCTGTCTTTAACTATATTCTGTGGAGTGGTGGGGTTATTTGTCTGGTTTATTTTCTTACTTCGCTACTTATTTCTGACAAAATACACGACAACTATTACAATAGCTTTTACTGCATCGAGATGAATTTTTGTTTAGCTTTGTCTCCTCTCTCTGATGGCATAGAACAGCCAAAATTCTTCACATACAGGACAAGCTCATGTTTGTACCTTCCCCAGAATACACTTCCAGCCCTTGGCCTATTTGTGCTTCAAGAACTTTGAGCTTAAGAACTAAAGTAGTACTGTTATTCTCCCACAGGGGCTTTTTGCACTTGTAGCAACTGCAGAGCACATTGCATGAAATTCTAGTGTTAATTACACATTTGGACCATTCCTGTGGGGATTTTTTGAGCATAGGGCCTGTAATTCCTTAGTTGTCATATTCTTGCATCTGGGAAATTCCGTCATTTGTGTAATAATATGATCTGTCTTCTTTCTCCTGCTATCAAGGCATCTGCATCTTTTATTATCTTTGTTTAACATGTGGATGAATTGTTGAGGAAAAGGGTTTGGTTAGAGAATCCCTTGGGATGGAGAATGGAATTTGATTTTGGTCCTTGTAAGGTCTGGAATCTTTTTTTATCACTCTTGGAAATATGCCACTTTTGACCTGCCTGAAGTTTGCTTCAAAGGAAAAAATATTTTGGGGCTTTTGTTGTTTAAACTTCACAACTGTCTAGGAGTTTAATCTGTATATTGCCTGTCTTGGTTAGTACTGTAAGTCATTTATTTTAGTGAAGATGTTTATTCCTGTCTGGATGTGTTGTTTTGTCTAATGTTTCTGTTCATTTCCCCAAGTTCTCTCCTGCTTTGCACAGCAGGAAGTATCCAACAGCTGTGGGCTGCTTTCTGCTTCTGTCAAAGACCTTTTTTGCTTTTTCCATTCCTCCTCCCTTTCCAACTCTGCCATTCATTTTGCATTTTATTTGTTTTTTTGTTCATTTCCCCGAGAAATTATTCTGTTTAATCACATGTGAGCTTTCTGCTCTTTCTTATCTTTGATCAGAAACCGATAAAGCAGCTCTTGACCTGGAACCACAGGTTTCAAACTTCTAAAAAAGTTAGTTACTTGGGTTTTTTTAATGGTTCTTAAAATCTTCTTTATACTATAATAGGTCTCTACAAAAAGGGCATCTGGAATAGCTGCTTGATAGGAGTGATGGTTACACTTGGTAGTATAGCTAGCAAACAAAAATATATAGTTGTACCAAGGAGAAGTTCTTCTATCAGCTCAGGAAGACTAATGAGGTATGGCCATTAAAAACAAAATTCAGAAAAACTCTAGAAAGACAAGTAATTTTCTTGCGAAATTATGAATCCTGATTTGGATAAGAAACCTATTCTTTAATATTGATGACTTACAGGATTTATAAAAGTTAAAAAAACCCAAGATCTTGGAAAGCTATTTTCCTTCATGATCTTAAAAGGTGTGGTAAAATTATTATAGGTAGATGACAGATTGAATGAAGATTCACTAATGGTGTGTACAGTTGGGTGATATGCCAGATATAGGTAACAGATTTCTTGTGAAATACAGAAGTTTGTTGCCTCTTTGCAGATCTGATAACTATTGTAAACTTGCAGACATGTGAGACTGTAAAGCGAATGCAGGCAGAAAGGTTTGGGCATGTAAGAGTTGAAAATTTAGTTTGTATTGCTAAGAAAGGAAAGGAACAAGTGAAATTCTGGTTTAAAGCATTGAAGTACATACAGCTAGTGGGAACTGGATAGCACTGAGTC
The DNA here is from genome assembly GCF_036169615.1 of Heliangelus exortis. Classification (NCBI taxonomy): domain Eukaryota; kingdom Metazoa; phylum Chordata; class Aves; order Apodiformes; family Trochilidae; genus Heliangelus; species Heliangelus exortis. The sequence goes on from NC_092424.1 coordinate 61,307,155, forward strand.
ACAGACCAACTTAAGAAGAAACTCTTTGTACCAAATTATACTTGAACCTTGAGATGCTATATAGCATCCAGAAAATCCAAAGAAGCTCTTTTAGAAAAAGAAAGCATTCCAAAGGATGTTTTTTTTTTTTAGAGGGCTTTATTTAAAATATATTGGAATACAGAAAATAGCTTAAAATAGTATCAAAGACATACTGGATGTATAAAACTTGGAAAAAGTGTAATTTTTTGTTGACTAAATAGATAAGAATTTAATACAGAAAATGTTCTATTTGAACAGTTTAAGATAAACTGATAAGCAGCCAGACAGTTAATGTTAAAACTTGCTGTAAGTCTTGGATGTTGAATTCCCAGACAGTAAAAGTGTTGTTGTGGAAATCCCAACATGAGCCACAGGAGTTGAGTGCCAGAGGAGCAGTCTGTAGCAGAGAGGCACTGCTTCCACTGGCTCAGTTTCTCTGAAAAAAAAATAAATGCAGGAGAATATGATAAAGATCTGCAAAACCATTCCTGCCATGAAGGGAAATCCTCTTCAGTTTAAGATTCAGCGGCCGTTTTCCGTTTTGGTCTAGTAATGGAACGAGACTGGAAAGAATCAGACAGAGGTGGGTGACACTGCAGACTCATGGAAGTCTTTGCCAGATGTAGCTGTTCTGAATGCCAGAGGAGCATGTAGGCTTAAGGAGATATGGTAGACAAGTTCTGAAAAGAAAACTAATACAAATCAGTATTTAGATAAACAAGGGCAGTAAATCTTATGAACTCAAAGTAGTGGGAGGAGCAGAGAGTGTTACGGATTGCACAGAGAACTGATATGCCTTTCAGCCCTGTACTTACCTTTCGTTATGACCACTGTTAAAGAGAAGATGTTGGTGAAAGTAGACATTTGGCCTGAACTGCTAAGCCATTGTTTAATTTTACAGGAAAGGCCAAGTCCTCCCCAATCCCCCCCTTCCGACTCTCTCTGCAAGTGGGTGTGTACTTCATTTGTTTCTGTACTTCTAGGCAGATTGAATGTAGTTTTTATATTCTGTGGTTTGTAAAACCAGTCTGGTCATATTCTGTGAAAAATTTGGTTCTGACTGTGAAATAGAAATTAAATTCCTCTGGCACTGCCAGCCCTGCACACGTTTCAATCAACTCTTTTCCCCTCATCATCTCCTTTAAATTTAAATTGAGGTAAAAAGTATTTTTAGACTTTCCAAGATTGGAATTTAGTGAAAGGAATTAAACCTTTTAAATTCTTCAGTGTCTAAGGATTCTCAGAAATAAAGTATGAGTTAGAAATTTTATTTTGGTGAGTGACTGGAATTTAATTCCAGCAGACATTCAAAAATTGTTTAGTAAGGTGTGTTAGTAAGTGGTTGGCTGACTTTATAATGAAACAAAACTAAGTTAATATTTATTAAGCTCAGTTTTGTTTTCTTTGTTTTCTTACTGGCAAAAGCCTGTGTTTTATAGATAGGGAATCTTTTAGTGCCATAAGCTGTATTGGTTCATCATTCTTTCTCATTCTTTTGTGAAATAACTTCTTTGAGTACTTTGTGGCTTGTAAGGATTTAAGGTGGCTGTCCATAAACTATTTTCTTCCTAGTTTATTAATACACAATGAAATTACTTTCAGATCTGTTTGTTTCTTTTTTCTTCTTCCTTCTCCTCTATGGTCTTCATCAATTAAAACCACTTTTAAGTGTTTCACCAATTAATGTTATCAGTAATGATGCAGAACTGGATCTCTTTGCAAATATATATCCAAACAGGAAAAGTGTTGCTTTTTTGTCAGGAATGCTTTGTAAACTCTGGAGTGTTCTACTGAGTGTTACTTGCTAGGCAGCATTTAATCAAAAAAGTTTCTTTGTACAGCTAATTGAAAAGTTACTCTAAGAAATAGTTTTTTTATAATGAAATAACTTACAGCTTCTTTGAGGCTTTCTGGTACAAACAAAATGCTGTCTTTTTTAAAACTGTTAGGATTAACATTAAAGTGTGCAAGCAAATCTGTCACATTTCCTCATTTCTTCTGAGTTGTTTATCAGTTTGGTGAGGACAAAGAACGATTAAGTTCCAAGCAGAGTGATTACCAGCAACATTTTAATAATTCAGTTCTGTAGATCACAAAGCACTTACAGCGCTCAAAGGACTTCGGCGAATGCAGTCCACATTCCAGTCTTCAAACTGGAAGAACACAGTGTGTGGAGAGAAACTGAACATTGCCCAAACAAGCCCAGTCATGGAGGTGCTAGCCTTCAGTTTTTCAGCCCTACTATAAATACTGGAGATTTCATAAAAGCTCTTATTTTTTTTCTTAAAAATGACAATGCTGGGTTTGACTTTTGATGCAAGTCCATGGCATCATTTTAGTAGGGGTATCTTCTGTGGGTGAGCCACAACATGCTTTTTTTTTTCATTCAGAGGTAGCTCATTTGTGACTATAGGAAGTTTATAAGGGATAAGGGGAATCATGGTGGTGGGAAAGTAAATAACTGTTGGTGGTGTATGCTGTTTTCCTATCCCAAATCTGTTGTGTTATGTCTCTTTCTTTGTATTTTTTTTTCTTCTTCCTTTTTTTCCTTTTCTTTTTTTTCCTTAAGAGCTTTTAAATTTTCATATGGAGATGAATATAACAGCTTTCTTACCTTGGTGGGTTTAATTTTGTTATCTCTTGTTTTGGAGATACCTAATTTGGTTTTGGGTCTGCTACAAAGGGCAAATATGATAAATTACTATCAAAGATTTCTTGCAATTAAAAATAACAGAGAATATTGCTATGCAAGGCTGATTACCTGATGAAGTCAGTGACCTAAGCTGTACTTCTCCATTGCAAGCAGTGATGGCTCCTCCTCTACCACATGCTGAGAACTCCATTCCAGGTGGGGTGTAGAAGAAATTACTTTGGATGCCTTGATTTTTACAAGCTATGGTACTGCTGAGTCTGAGCAATCACTTAAGGTTGTTCTATCTATTCTTTTCCACTGTTTTGTTTCTTGTTATATTGCAGTCTGAGATTAGCTTGCTTTCTGCAGTGTTCTGGGTTTCTTATGCTAAATGTATTAGTTGAACTTTCTTTAAGTAGTGTCAAAATACCATACTTAAAGTCCTAGAATATTTTAAGGAACAGTATGGCTATATATACTAGCTGTTAGATTTTCTTCTTTCCGTTGCATACTATAGTTTCAGTGAAGCTGATGAGCATTTTGACTTTTTTCAGTATTCCCTGCAAGACAATGGACATCTTCAGGGCAAGGTGAAAAAATTTAGTAGATGCTTGGCATTTCCAAAGGCAATGAAGGATTTTGTAGGTTAATGTGCTGTATGTCTCTATGTTATAAATTACCTTTAATTACCTAACAGTCTCAGGTGGAAAACTCTGTGAACTCATGAAGACTTTGCATTGAGATAAATATGTAATATTTTTAGCCAGTACTTAATTTCTGATGAAATATATGTGACTTTACACTCAGTACTCTTCCAGGAAACATTCTTTTTATATTAACCTTGATTACCAAGGTTATGGAAAGCCTGTAGCATTCCCCTCCCCAAGGAACTGTGGGCACTGTCAGACAATGAAGTGGAAAACACACTATTGCTAATCACCTACCTGAGTGCCTGATCAGTTTCTGAGAAATACAAGATGGGCGTAAATTATGGTGTGTAAACAAGGATTTGGATGATTCGTTCTGCCTAGATTTTTCTTTTTTAAGGATTTTTTTTGTCTCTAGTTGGGATAATTGTTATCTTTTTATCAGCTTCTGCTAGTTCTGTCCCTTTTGAAGAAAAATTGTGAATATCACTCTATCAAGGAACTTTTCCATTTGCCTTTTCTTAAAATAGCTTTTTATTCATGTGAAAAGTGAAATGAATGAAAGAGGTTATGTCTGAAATCAAGGATTTATGCTTGAACTAGGTGGTCAAAGAAAAGCAGAAATTGATTATATCTTTTCATTGCACAGGTTTTGAAAAGATGGAGTAATGAGTCGTGCTCTGCTAGGGGTTTCCAGAGTACCCCTTAGTGAAAGTAAATTTACATAGTGCAGTATTGAATCATTATCAAAGTTCACTAAAATATTTGCAATTCAAAGACTGGTCAGCCTCCAGATTTATGGGCCTTGAAGAGTCAGGGACATAGACTTTTAAGTCTGAACTCATCAAGTCACTGGTAAGATGTATTGTTAGGTAATTTTGCTGTGAAGCATTGTATGATTCTAGATGGCTAGAGTCTCCCTGTCAACCTCCTTCCCCCCCCTCCTCCCCCCCTCCTTGTAATGTCTATGTTAGGGAAAAAGATAATACTAAGAATTATATGGCCACTTAGATTTCTTTTTATCCTTTTCTGTATTTTATTATTTAGGGGAAGATGAGATGCTGTAGAAGAGATTTTTTTTTTTGTTAGTCTTTGCACACCATGCTACAATGTGTTGGTTGTTGTGGTAGGTTATTTTTTTTTAAATATTTTGCCTTTTTATAATGCTAAATGGTGAACAAGCCTGAGGCATGGAGTAAACTCGAAAGGTTTTCTTCATCCAGAGTAGTGGGTAATACAAATCCCATGCTGACTAGTGATATGACCTCCTCATAGGGAAATAAACACTGCGTATCTTTATACTGTATGTACTACTTTTCTTTAGTTTAGACTTTGTTTGAGGTGACCTAGTAAAACCTACTAAGGTGGTTGCTCTGAAGGAAAAAAAATTCCAATTTCAAAGATGGGGAAGAAGTGTGTCAGTTACTTTGCACTAGGATCACATTCTGATGAATTGGGTGAGGTACATTTATTTAAATAAATTAGCCAACAAACAAAGCTGTAGTATTGAATTTTCCCCTTTGCCCAAGAAGTACTGCAAAATGTTTTAAGGATACCGTCACCCTTCTTGCCCCCTCCTGCCAGAGTGACGTATATTATATCTCTAATCTGGATATTCTGAAGTAGAACAATTTTCTGTCTCTAAGGTACTAAATTCTGCAAACCTGAAATTGCCCTGAGGGATGCAGGCCAGTGGTTCAGTCAGGCAGAGTGCTCTGGGCTCAAAGCCAGGAACTGTTGCATTGTAGTTTTTGTAGACATAGTGTTTTCTTATTTGAGAGAGATCTCTCTTGCTCTTAGTCAGCTGTGGAGGTCCTTTGGTATTTTCTTTAAAAATCTTTATGTGCAGCTCCCAGAATTGGTTTTAAAGAACTGGTATAAAACTTGTTGGAGTGGATTACCTCACCAAAGTACCTTGGCTGCCTAGCAGAAACGCTATGAACTGAGCTCGTTTTTTTTTTTTCTGGTGGGTGTTTTTTGGGGTGTGTGTGTGGCCCCATCATCTTCTGAGGTCTTTTGCATGTGGTCCAGAAGCCCTTTTCATGTGCCATTACTTTTCTGCAACAGCTTCTGTAACTGGAAACCTTTATGGGTTTGAGGCTTCCAGTTGCTCCCTGAGGTTTTGTTGTTGCACACACCAGGATTACTGCACGTCTCTGCCTGTATCTCAAACATGCTACAGCCTTTCGAACCCACAGCTCTTCCTCTGTGTTGAGCTGGGACAGTACATTAGAGCTTGATATCTGCCAGGGAGAGCAAAAGCACGTTTGCCACAATGGTGGAAGGGAGAAATTGTGTGGGCATCCCTGCTAGTGCAGACAAATTCATGGGGTTGGGGCAGGGTCACTTTACAGTCCTGCTGTACTGTGAACACTTCTGTATTTATTTGGAGTGGTTTTGTGAGCCTGTTTGCTGCCTGCGTACGAGGTACCTTTAGAAATTTCAAAACATTGATTTTTTAGTCTTGACTCAGGTTTTTGGCTTGGATAACAAAAATGGCAATTATGACAAAATGTAGTCTTTGCTATGCTTGCCAAGCAATTAATATGTTTCACAGGTTGTGCGTTCTTCAGTAGGTGTTGTATGTTGAAAGAAAACAACTCGTCATTTCTCTTAAGCAGTGCAAATTATTATTTTTCTTTAATTATTATTATGCTGTATTTGGTGATGGAAATGTAAATGCTGAAGGTTTTTAATTCTTCAAATCTGTGAAACATACATCTGTCACCTGGAAGTATTAGAGGCTTGCTGCTTTTTATGGAATTAAATTATTTACAAGGAAGGAAAGCCTATTTCTTCAGTTAGAAAGATTTTATGATGCATCTTAAAAAAAAAAAAAAAAATAAATCCTGTAATGCCAGCCTTCCCAGTGCATTGCTGAAGTGCTGGAAGAGGAATCAAATGTTAGGGATTTTTTGGTAGCACTCAAGTGGTGGTGGTCCAAAGCTGTAAGACAGAAAAGGCAAAGTTTTGTAATTCAGTGGAGGTGTTGGTTTCTGGGGTATCATCCCGTCAGTGGCTTTTTGGGGAAGGAAGAAGCAGCAACAGATTCCCAAAGGATCTGCTTTCTAGAGCATTTCTAGCTTGCACTGCCGGCACTTAATAGAGAAGGAGAAAGGACCAAGTGTGTGTACTGTATCTTTCAGATGACAGACTTCAGCTGCAAAAGACCTTGCTATCTAGAGTATGTGGCTTTCCTATGGGTATGCATTACGTCCTATGGGTATGTCATGAATTTTGATAGTTTCAATCATTAGTTGACTTGATTGGACCTGATGAACTTCAGGCTTTGGGCTTGACTGGTTAATTTTAGAATTGGATTTAAACTGAAAATGCAAAAAAAACCCTCCAACCAACAACAAACCCAAAAAATAGTACACTAATTTTTTGGAGCTTGAAGGAGGAATGGAAACAGATTTATTTTTTTTTTAATATGATTTTTTATGTGTCTGAATTGAAAGGCACACATACTGACATCCATACTCTGGTGTGAGTAAACAGTTTCTCATCTCCATCTTCTCTACTCTGCTTAGGTGGTTTTAAACTTTCTAGCCTTCAGAAAAAGAATTAAGAGAAACAGTTGCAACTTGCACTGTCTGTCTGTTTCACCATTTGTTATTTTTTGCTTTTGAGTTGCATTGCTTTTTGTATCAAATACAAGTGCACCCTTGTGTGGCTGCATTGCTGGTTGGTTCACTCTTTTAAAGGTTTTGCCATTAGGAAAAAAAAATCAGTTTCAGCTAGTGGTGTGCTTGAATAGCCATGGTGAACTTTGATGAATTGAACTTTGGCATTTCTGTAATTCTGGTTCATTACAGAACAGCCACAATGCCGCGTGCCTCGTGAGGAAGCCAGTGAGGTCCTCCCTTCATCTCAGAGTAAACTTTAGTACTTACCTTCTGAAGGGCAGGGAGAGGACTGAGATGGTGGTTCTCCTGCTACCACTGCCCCTCCTCTAGTTTTTCTAGCTGCTACCCTTGAGAAGGGTCTAGGGGAGGCTGGTGTCTTCCCTCTACCTTGGCACAGGTCCCTACCCTGCTTTACAGCCACCAGGGGGGACGTTTGGTCGTCTTTGGCAGAGTTAATATGAGCTCCATGTTCTGTTGTGCGTGTGCTTTCGAAGAGCACATAAACCCAATGAACATCATGATTCTTAAAAACAAATAAAACATATTGATGATAACAATAATAAAACAAAACCACCACAACAAGAAAAGCACCGTTTCCCTTCTGTTGTGGTAAGAAAAGGGTGTCACAAGTTCCTGCTGCCATAATTCCAGTGATTTTTTTTATTTAAATCTTAAAAATAGGTTAACAGCTTGTTTCTATGTTGTCTACTGCTCTTAATGAGAGAAACATGACCCTACCATGATCAGTAAATTTCTCTCCTATACAGATTGAATTATTTTGCAATGTACTGGAAACTCTAAGTTATGAAAATGTCATGGTGGGGTTTTTTTTGATATGTTAAAATATTAAGCAGGTTATAATGCACTTGCAGGTTACCAAATAATATTTTCTGTCATGAGTGTAGACAGGACATAACTTACTTGTTTGTGCACCTTAGCAGAGAAATTGGCACAAAGCTGGAGTTAACTTTTTTTGTTTTGTTTCTATTTTAACCAAAAATGGTGAAAAAATCTGATGGTGGCTGTAAATGTGATGGTGTTTGTATGCCATGAGCTTGTGTTTGCATGTACCTGGGCTTTTTGCTTTTGTTTTTATAATGATAAAAATAAGCCTTAAACATCATCTTTACTCCTGGACCTAGTTATGAACTCTTAACACCATATATATTTGTACATTTGTACAATGAAATGGAGTAAAGTTGAACAGCAGCTTTCTGTTTATCCGTGAATAGTTGGAACACCAAACATGTATTTATCTCGGTAGTATTGCATTCAGTATGAATCATATTGCTCAACTTTTATAATTTTCCCAAAGTCTAACATGTAGTTTAACCAATATTTTTCAAAACGCCTTTTGGGTTGTTTCATTTTATGTTTATCTTGTTTCAAAATCCCAGTGAAATAGAACATGCCATGCATTTTAATATATTATTTGTTTACATATGTTAGATAAATACTGCATAGCGCCTTGAAACAGAAAAATGTGTTAAGTGGGTATTTTGTCACAACAAAACAGTCAAACCAGTCACATATGTTTTCTTTGGTTGCAGCTTTACAGAACCATCAGTTGGGTTCAGTAAATTTGACTGAAGAACTGCTGCCCAGATTAGAAAGGGATTGTTTGCTGGGTTGGTGTGTTGTTATTCTTTAATTTTTTTCTCTTGTCAAGTGTAATATGTGTTCTAAGATAGTACTGAAAAATGTCTATGCTGCAGGACCTTGTTAGCTGTGGTCAGATCTGTAATAGGAAGGTCAGCTGAAATACAGTTGTCTTCATGTTTCAGGTTCTCAAGTCAGAGTTCTGTGTATTTTGATCATATGTGCACATTCTCAAAAAGGAGTGGCAGGATCAGCAGTACAAGAAATATGCTTAATTTCTTTTTCTGTGACTGAAAATGTCAGTGTAATCCAGGTACAAGTGTTCTTAGTAACCCCCAAAGAGGGTTATAATTTTACTCTAAAGCCATAGCAAAGATATATAATTTTATTTTTCAGTTTAATTAGATTAATTAAATTGGGAAAACTAGCTTGACCATTTTTAAATCCATGGTAATTTTGCTACATTAAGTCTACTGTATTGTTAAAACCAGTTCTGCAGGTGCTGAGTATGGCCAAGATTGCTGAGCAGTTTCCCTGGTACAGAACCCTTCCAACACTCACTGCAGAAACCACCTTGGTAGCTTTATTTAGTAGGCAGTATTTGATTGAAGCATTCCAAATCTTTGTATTTTCACGACTATCTTTTCTGATAAGTATGAGGTAAGGATACTCTGGGGTGGGCTAGGATGGGGCAAAGCACAGCATGGGAAAAATAAGTTACTTGTGTCATTTTGCAAATGTTGCCTCTTCCCCTCAATGCTCTTTGGCTTCCTCCCAGAGCAGGTTTTTGCTGTCTCAAAGGAGGGGGGGAACAAAAACTAAAAAATTGTGACTCTCCCAAAACAAATCCTAAAATCTTGTGCAAATGCTGTTTGGAGACTTGACTTCAGGAAGGTCTCTCTAGCCTTTTTTTGTTGGGGAAGGGAATTTTCTGAACCTGTAATGAATGCAAAATGCTGTAGAGCCTTTTTCTCAGAAATCTGTAGGTGGTTATGGTAGGGATAAATTCCAGGGGAAATGGCAACTTCCTGGAGCTGGGACATCAGTAATAAGTGACCAATATTTCTGGTGCATAAACTAAAGGCCAGTTCAGTTGTCTCTGGAGCACTGATGGCAACAAGAAGTGAATGCACTAGTATTTTTAGGGAGAAGTCAATTTTTGGCAAAAAATGTTAATTAGTAGATACTTGCTTTTAGAAAATATACGTCAAAATGAGGGTTGGGTCTGCTGCCTTAAGTGTAACCAAGAGGTTTAGTGTGTTTATTTGTCAAAAAATGTATTTTTTTTTTTTCCAAATTGTAGAAAAAAAATCAAATACAGTTTTCCTACAAGTGGAAAAACATTTCCATGGTCTACTTCAAACCATTGGGAAGCTCATGAATTATTATAGAATTGATTTATTCCAGAGCGAGAATAGGGCCAGAAACTTCATGCCTCCAATGATCATATAGGGGAGGTGTGCAGCTGCAAATGGATCTTACCTGTGTAAAAGTCCTAAGCTGAAAAGATTTTTTTCCCCTAGTACTTCTCTGAAAGTGCAAGATGGAGCTAAAACTGAACACCTGAAAAATGATCCAAGAAACTTATTAGGAGTAAAAGTTGGACTCCTGATTTTCTATTAGTATCACTCACATGGTTTAAAATCAGATCAGATTATTAAAGGAAATGGCACAATGTTTAAATTAAAATGTGGTTTCATTTGACTATTTCACTTGTACTTGTTCAATTACTGTAATTTTAAATGTAGCAAGTTTTCATAGTGTACAAAGGAGCCTTTTACATGTGAATTACTTTTCTAATTTTTATTTAATATAAATATTGTGATTCAAGTTGATTAGTAATTTTTACCCATGTTATTTAATGTTGAGGTTTTTACAGGTGTTTCCTCCTTTAGTTTCACAATGATGATATTTAAGATATAATTATAAGTTTATACTTTAGAGCTATAGGAGCTCTTTTATCTCTGCTCAATAGAGTTAGAAGATAGTTACAAAATGGAATTAGCTGTGTAGGGAATAGGAGTATAATTTGACTGCAAAACTGATAGAGGTTATCTGCAGAAATATAGTAACTATCTGGGAAAGAAAAATGTTAGTAGAATTTTTTTGTGTATCCAATATTTTCAAATAATGAAGAAACAGTACTCAATGAGTCTGTAGTCTGAGTACTATTCTGCTATTACAATTTTCAAGAAGGGATTCTTCTGATATTCTCTAGGGAGAAATTTCATACACTCTATTTAAAATAAAGCCAGTATCTGAAGGTTTTATTAGTTAATCCAGATGTTGTTATTAGTGGGCTTTAATGCTTTCACTCAATTTTGTTTGTTTCTCTAGCTAATGTACATAAGCTTTGATTTTCTTAGCGTTGGGAAGACACATCAAGCAGCTGCCATTGAATGTAAGTTCCCACATAGCAGTGGGAATAGTATTTTTCCTATTTACTTATTGCCATGGCAGGTAATAATAATTAAAGGCAACTTTAAAGATGGTTTTCCTCCTTCAAGTTTTCTTCCCCCAGCCAATTAAAATGAAAAATACCGTTGTCCCCTCCATCCCCTGATCATGAGCTGCTGTGTTCTCTCTTTTCTTCCACTGTGCTTGGTAATAGTTTTGTAAGCAGCATGACATACCTCTTTTGCCAAATTACTGAAGATTCAGACTTCTCGTTGTTGTCTCCCTTATTTTCAAATTCATCACCCATGTTACAGCATTCAGTATTTTAATTTTACAAATTAATCTTTGCTATTTTTCTCAAAGCTGTAAATTGTTCCTTCAGACTTGTTTCCTTTCCTGTAAATGAGCTGTTGGCATTGTGCTGGTTGTAAATTGTCTTTCCTTAGGATGATTGATAGTCAGCCAATACTCTACGGCTGGTGCAGACCAAGGAAAACAGTGGTTCTGAAAACATGTAACAACAACTCAGTTTGAACACGAATTGGTCTGTCTCTTCTGGTTAGCTGCAGAATCCCAGGACATGCATTTCCTGAAGTGCAATGTAAACAGTTTTAAAAAACTGTTGCTCGATAGCTGATTTAGGTATTTTGTGCACCAGTAATCTTTGTCATGTTTTGTGGATGTTTATCCATCACTGAAATCAGCCCGCTAAGAGCGTTTGGTAACACAGATTTAGTATCTGTGTGCGTCACTACAGCAGCTCTAGGTTGTCAGTGTTGCACAGCAAAGAGGATGAGGTCAGTTAATTGAGCAGTGTACTAGAAAGTTAAAGATAATTTATGTGAGGTGTGTTAGAAGTGGTCTACTAACACCTTCCCACTGAAATTAAACCTGACAGCTTAGGTGTATATAAGCCCACATCAGGATTAAACCAGCCAGAATGACCACTGACAGATAACTACAGTCATATGGTGTAACTGTAAGTTCAAGAAAGTCTGCTGTGCTAACCATGTTCAGCCTCTTGCATCCCAATTTCAAACACAGTTGGCAGTTCCAGTTTGCTTAATATCACAGTGGAGGCTAAGACATGGTCTTTACTATGCCCATTGTAATCCATCAGACTCAAATACAGATGTAGCAAGTGCAAAACATAGCTGGAGAATGAAGGGATTATTCATAGTCCCAAGGCAACTTGAATTCTAGATATTTTTGATAGACATAGTGTTAACTTAGCATGCATTTTGATACAGTAAAGAATGAGAAAAAAATGAGATTTTACTTGAAAATAGCAATATGAGTACATCTCATCTGTTCCGCTTTATGTGGAACTGGAAACAAAGCTAATACTGCCATATGTAATGTCAGTTAGCAGTGCTGAGATTTACCTTTTTTTGGTGTCTTCAGTGTCTTTCTTATATAAGAAAAAAAAAAGCATAGTGCTATTTGTTTGTATTACTCTACAATTGTAATTTCTCCAATTATGAAAATTTGAGCCAAACTGTATTAACACTTAGCAGGTACATGCTGTAAAGCACTGCATAGTCTGGTATTCCTGCATGCCTTTTTGAACATCAGGTGTTAAAAATAGTTGGGCTCCTGGTCCTGAAGGGGTGTTGCTGGGCTGCTGTCAGTAGAAGCTGACAGGGCAAGTCAGGGCTGTATTGCCTTGTGTCAAATTGGGATGAGTGTACCTCAACATAGTGTCCTGTGTGTGGTGAGTTTTGTTCTTTTTCTTCTTGCTGAACAGCAGTTTCAGGAGAAAACTGAAAAATTCTCACAAGGCTGCCGTTGCTCTCATATATTTTAAAATCACGTCCACCAGAAGGTGAGATGATTACTCCCAGTGTGTAGATTATTTTCATGTATTCAAGAGGCCAAGGCAGGAAGGATCTGAGATGACAGTGGTGCTAAACTGAGCTCACCAAAGCTGTGGTTTTACAGTTTGTCTGCCAGAGAGGCAGCTGAACTACAGTGAAAAAACAGTTATCTTGAGATAAAAGAACCCTTTGATAGAGATTTTGTTTAATTCAACTTCATAAATTAATATGAAATATAGCAGTAAAAAGGTTCTGCATATGTAGCTACACAGCTACAAGTGCTGAACATGTAAATTCCTCTCGCTCCCAATTGCTGGAGGACAAGGCTGTGCTGGGAGATTGTGCATTGTGTACATAGTGGTAAGGAGACCCTATTATGTTGAATCATGTGGATTGGTTTATATTTAGTTATTCTCAAGCACCTGCTATTGAATAGGTCTTTATTTGGATATTCTCATTTCAAAATAGCGTATTTCTGTGCACTCTAAACTACTGGTTCTGTAAGAAGGCTCTCACCTTGGGCATGCTAGTGAACAGCTGTACTGAGTAACTGCATGTAGACAAGACTGTAATCTTTCCTGATGAGTGTAAATGCATATTTATGCAAGTAGCTGAAATTGTTAGCAGATGGCAGATGGATTTAAAAACACACTGTGTGTACTGCGCCTTCTTTCTGCATTCTTCCCCCCCTCCTCTATTTGGGGAAACCAGAGAGAGAACTGTGATGTGTTCTTGAAAAGTAGTTGTAACTGCTCTGCCAATGAGCTTTCAAATATTCTGCTTCCAACAAAAACGTTTCAATGTTCTCATGCCTTCACAGAGTTGAAAAAAATGTTAACAGTTCTAAGAAAAACATCACAGCCACTCCTTGTCATCTCTTTAGAGCAGAACGTAGATATTTGCAAGACAATGTCAGTCAGGATTTGAAGTGATGTGCTTTTTTTGTCCATTTGACTAAAGACATACTTGGTTCTGATGATGTTATAAAGATCTTAAAAATTTGACTGTGATTTTTAAATTATTTCAAGGGAGCTGCAGAATCTTGAACCCCTCATAATTTTTGTAAGATGAGGGAAAAACCTCCCTTGCCCAACTGTTATTTTTTCTGTAACTTACAGCAATTGAATGAAAGAGTCTACAGATTGGGAATCTTGTTGTTTGGTTTTGTTTTGTTTTTAAACCATGTCACAGCAAAGAACTAGGGAATTTTTTTTGTTTTCAAAGCATATCTAAGGCTATTGGTCATTTGAAAGCCCAAGTGCTTCTTATTAAAAAAAGAAATGCTTGGGATGGATTGAGGGTAATAGTAATTTGATAGGACTCATACTTGTGATATTTATTGCTATTTCATTAAATGTGTTACTCCTAATCAGTCTGCATAAAGTCAGCTATCAAAAGTAAGGTTTGGGAGCCCTGTGGCTTCCATATATTTTTAATTTTGCAATTTCACTAGTAATTTCTTTGCTTGCTTTGAAGTTTTTCAGTTTTACTGTACCTTTTTATTCTTTTGCTGTGATATTTTTTTTTTAATTTGAAGTTAGGGATAAACAGTGAATTTAGTATACAATACTTGATTAAAAAAACGCGTCACAGTTCTAGACAGGAACCAGGTGACAGATGCTCTGTTTTTGCCCCACTATTCTCCCAGGGGAAGATGAGGAAGGGAATAAGGGAGAGAGACTTTAGGGTTGGAAGAGAAAACTAGGACAGGTTTAATCAAGTAGTAATAGTGACTTAGAAATATATAGATATATTAAATATGTAAGCATGGAACTCTCCGTCAACATTTGTTAATTACTTCCCAACCAGAAAAGGCCCACTCTGGACTGGGCAGCAGATGGGGGTGCCCAAGCCCAGGGTCAGTCCATAATATCCTTAGAGCACCCAAGCCAGTCCTACTTGGGAAGGCAGAAGGCAGCTTGTCTTGGTGAATGATGTTCCCTCCTTCCGTGAGGAAACGAGTAGCAGAAGCAGCAGTAACAAACAAACAGGCCGCATCCCAGGTAGCAAAGCAGTCAGAGAAGTCACCAGAAGGTTCTTTTGGGAGCTCTTTTATACTGAGCACCATGGGAAGAAGTTCTGTGTCCATTGGGGTCACCTGGCCCATCCTCTCCTCCCTGTGGGTTCAGCCTGGAAGTTGCTGATGGTGCCCCAGGTTCTTTTTCCCTGTCCTGGTCTTCTCAAATTAGGACAAAATGGAAGGAAATCTTCAGTCGTTTCTCACCTCAACTTCTTGCCTGAATTACAGAACATTCTCAGGGAAGTAGTTCTTTATTTTTACCACTGGAAGAACCACTCACTTATTTTGGAGCAGGAAACCATGTGGGTCAGATCTACAGGAGGGCAGAGCAGAGACATTAAAACTGCCAAAAGGCTGACATTTGGAAATTCCAAGAGCTGGAGTTTGATAATAAAATAACTTCAATTTTTGAAGGAGTAGGTGCACCCTTGGGGCATACTTGTAAAATGAAGCAGTCAAGCCTGCTTGCAGTTTCATTCAGGTTTATGAACATGTTTCCCAGTGTGGGTCATCCAGAGTTTCCTTGGCCCTGGACAGCTTCCTGGTGTTTACAAGGTGACATACAGCCTTGTCACAGGAAAATCTGAAGCTCTTTCACCTGCGATTTCAGTTTTGTTATTGCCCTGAAAAGATGAGCTTGCTACAATTCTAACTTAGTAAATATAGTTGTTTCCTTCATGTGCATTTTATGAGCAGTGAAAGAAAGCAGGGCTGGAGAGGAGGAGAGGGCACTTTACTGGCCTTGGAGCCCCATGAGGGTCTCTCCCCTGTATGTGGTTTTGCAGGGCCACTGCTTGTGGTGTGCATGCCTTGGGACTCAGACCAACCAGCTGGTTTAATCCACTGGTCTGGCAGAAAAACTTAACCCTGCATTAAAAATCAGAAGAGCAGAGGTGCTTTGGTTTCTGTAAAGACTGGATGATTTTTGGTGCTGGCAGAAGAAGGTGGGAAATGGAGATGTGCAGCCAGGAGAAGTGAGATTAGGAGGGAAAGCTCTTGCTGATGGGAAAGTACTCATAATGTCAACTTCTTGTTAAAACATTGTCAAAGCTGTACAAATGTCAGGTAAGGAATTTTGTTTTGTCTTTGAAGTTTTGTGCATTATAATTTATTGGCCTATTTAAAAAACTCTCCCTTATCTGGGGATCCTGAGTGTGTCTTGTGATTAAAAACTGAAAATTAGATATTGTTGCAATAGTCTGGCATTAAAACCCAAATATATGATGCATCTGAAAATAACTATGAATAGCATCTAAATTTTTTGCACTTTACAGTGTTTTTGGAACAGGGATCTCTCCTTGGGATTTTGAAAGGAAATGCAATGCTGTTTTATGGGTTTATATATAAAAAAACTGAGCATTCTGTGTTAACTTTTTTCTATAAATCAAAGTAATTAAAAAAATCATGTTTTGTGTTGTCACAGAGATCCATCCTTTTAACTACTGTTTGTCTTGAAGTGATCACTTTGAAAATCTTGCTTATTGTCTAACAGGGGTTCATGATGAATTCACCAGTTACTCTAAAAAAAATTCCTTTAAATCTGTGAGGTAAAATTGATACCAAAGTTTGTATACTGTTCTAGAAAACTAACTTTCAGTGTGTGGTTTCTGACTTTCCACTAGTCTTTGCTTTCCACTTTGATGTTCAAATGCTCATTATCCTCTAGTAGCTACCATAACAGTAACCACTATCTAAAGTTGGCTATTAAAAATAATTATTTAGTTATTTATGTTATCTTTAAAAAACCTGAAAAGCTTTAAAAGCATTTGGAAGTAACACTTACCATGTAGTAAAGATGGGAAAGCTCGTATGAAATAACCTATAATTAGCAGCTTCTTCTGTAAGTTTTCAAAAGGCAGCTTTAAGTATGTTTTTCATATTAGAATGAAAAGAGAGACAACTCCCAGTGATTAAACCAATTTTGTAATATGGGGAAATTGCATTCATATTCTTTGAAGAGTACTTGAAGGATTGAAAACAGGAGTTCTGCACTAGACAGCTGTTTTGTCTTCCTTGTGGTAGATAGATATCTAGTCCATAGTTTAAGCTTCACTTGTGATTCAAGGAATGTTAGAGAATACAACAGAGAAGAAGCTTCCATTGGAACCTTTCAGAGGAGTTGTTATTATTAGCTGCAGTATCTAATGACCTTTTATCATCATGGCCTGTTACAGTATCTTCTCCAGTGCACAGCAGTTTTTCAGTTTTTATTTTGCTTCACACTATGTTAATTATAATAATCTTTGTCATAGCAACCAAGTCTTACAATGTTTGGTAGTTAAGCCTTTTGTTAAACTGAAGGCAAAATACACCTAATTAGTGAGTTTTTAAATTTTTTTTTTTTTAATTATTGTGACTTTACATGAGAGTGGGTTTTCCTGCCTGAGTCTTCTTACAATCTCAGAATCTTCTATTCTGCTGAATTAGTAGGTTCATTTTACCTTTTTATTTTTTTTAGTAAAGCTTTAATAAAGGGTAACATTTGCAGAAGAGGAATACGGTGGAACTCTTTCAGAAATATTCCAGTAATATGCTGTCTGCCCTGATGGAGATACTAGAATAATCTTTTGCTCTAAACACTCACGAAAGGAGTGTAACTGGGTGCAGGAGTTCTTCACCAGTTAGCTTATAGGACAGCATGAGACTGTGAAAAAATTGATTCATAAGAGTTCATAAGAGCATGAAAAAGATGAAAATTTTTGGGTGTGGGGTTTTTTTGGGGTGGGGTTGGTGTTTCTTTTGCTGTTGCTGTGTTGGTTTGTTTTTTGTTGTTTTTTTTTTTTTCAGATAAAAGCAGTGAAAGACCATGGGCTTGTACTAGGACTGTACTCTCAACCTAACAGGGATGGTTCCTGTTAATGGGATACTCTAAGCCAGTATTACTAGTTGATGGGGTAAATATTAAGCTATAGTATGAAGAGTAAGGTTTCACTTCTATGAATGGTTATTACTTGAGGTAACTAGTTAGAAAACCACCTCCCAGAGGGAAACATCTGTCTAGCAAAGGAAAATTCAAATTATTTTTATCTCTGTAGCTGTTTCATAGGAGTGATCTGGTTGCATTCCATAGGAGCAGTCTCACATGACTGAGATCTTTCTACAGAAAAAGAAACAAAAAAATTATAATGAAAGGAGCAGCAGTTACAGGTAACATGGAACAAACCTCCTGTGTAGGAGGGTTCAGGAAGAATAAATGTAAGAGGACCAAGAATGTCCCACTACAAAAACCAAGAGCTGTTGTTATTTATTTAATTTTATTTTTTCCCCTCTTTTCTTTCTCTTCTTCCTTCTCTCCCCCTGTTTTTTTTGCTGAACGTGCTCTCATATGGCATGGGATATCACTTGGGTCAGTTTGGGTCAGCTGTCCTAGCTGTCTTGTCCCCTCCTAAACTCTTGACTACTCAGCCTCCCCAGCCCCCTCACTGGTGAGGTGATGTGGAACCAGAGGCACACTTCATGATGTGCAAGCCTTGCTCAGCAATAACTAAAGCAGCTCTGAGTTATCAGTGCTGGTTTGCTTATAAATCCAAAATACCACACCATATGAAGGGCTATAAAGAACATAAGTTCCATCCTCACAGAAGCCAGTACAAATTGCTAAGGCATTAAGTGTACAAAATGGAGTGTGCTGAAGTCTTCATACACCTGATGGAAATAAATTACTCTTTATAGATCCTTGAGTTCCTAGAAAACAGTAGTGTGAGAAAATATGTAAGGATGATTCAGTTGATATTTTGGGGGATTCAGTATGAGAAGTTTTCACTAAATGTTCTTTGCTAAGGCTTAAATTTGCTTGTGAAAAGTGACAGAAAACTTCCAGGTCAGTTGCCTATAAAATAGGAAGCCATGGGTAGGAATAAAATTTTTTGGTCATAGATTTGGAAGGTGAGAAAAATCTGATACTGGAGTTTTGAAAAGATCTCTAGAAGCTGTGCAGCTCAGCTTCTTCACAAATGAAATAGACTATAGATAGTAAAGCAAGTGATTATCTTTTTCTGGTAACTGAAATTTATTGTGGATAGTCAGAACTGAAGTTGTTGATGTTATGAAGAGATGTGAAAGAGTCTCCTCCAGGATAAGAATAAGCCAGGTGATTTTAATACTTAAAATATTACAGAATAAATTATGGGTTTGAGGGGAAATTGCAACTAATAATTTTTATTTCACAATGACGGTGCATGATGGCTATGAAAGGGTTCATAGAATCATAGAATTTTCAGGGTTAGAAGAGACCTTTTAAGATCATGTAGTTCCAACCCCACTGCCATGTTCAGGGACACCTCCCACTAGATCAGGTTGCTCAGAGCCCACTCCAGCCTGGCCCTAGAAACTTCCAAAGATGGGGCTTCCAACACCTCTCTGGGCAACCTGTTCCAGTGTCTCATCACCCTCACGGTGAAGAATTTCTTCCTAACTTCCAATCTAAATCTTCCCTCCTGTTGTTCCTTCCATTCCCCCTTGTCCTATCACTACCTGACATCCTAACAAGTCCCTCACCAGCTTTCCTGTAGCCCCCTTCAGATACTGGAAGGCTACAGTAAGGTCTCCTCAGACCCTTCTCCTCTTCAGACTGAACAACCCCAACTCTCTGTCTTCATAGGAGAGCTGCTCCAGCCCTCTGATCATCCTCTTGGCCCTTCTCTGGACTCACTCCAGCACATCCACGTCCCTCCTGTAATAGGTGCTCAAGAACTGGACACAGAACACCAGGTTGGGTCTCATGAGAGCAGAGCAGAGGGGGAGAATCACCTCCCTGGACCTGCTGGCCACACTTCTCTTGATGCGGCCCAGGATCTGGTTGGCTTTCTGGGCTGCAAGTGTACACTGATGGCTCGTGTTGAACTTCTCATCCACCAGCACCTCCAAGTCCTTTTCCTCAGGGCTGCTCTCAAGCCAGTCACTGCCCAGCCCATACCAGTGCTTGGGATTGCCCCGACCCAGATGCAGGACCTTGCACTTGCTCTTGTTGGACTGTTGCCATAAGGAGAGAGAGATCGGAGATGTAGTGGATAATTCTGTGAAACCTCATTGCTCAGAATTTTAATGGTAAAGAAAAATAGAACATTAGGAATTGCTGAGAGTTGAATAATACATAAAGAACGAAGTAGAAAGCATCATGGGAATAGTTCAAATAGCATCAGTTTTTGTCTATCTCAAACAGTGGCTGCCATACACCTAAGTAAGCAGGGGGGTTTCTGGATTTTTTTGTAAGAAAAAGGCAACTGAACAAAGGAAAACAACTTCCTAAATTCTCCAGATAGAAAAAAGAACAGGAAATAGTGAATATGTGGTTCCATGAAGAGGATGTTTGAAAAGAATTTAAGAAGTGTTTTCTAACCTTTTATGGTACATTGGAGTAACTTGTATATTTTTTGTGTAGTATTTGACAGTGTAGGACAACTTAATTAAAATCATTTTTTCATCTATTTTACATTTGATAACTTTAACAAAAGGTGGTTGACTCATAGGTTTATGAATGTTGATCAAAGTATGATGAGCAATGATAGAATTGTATTTCATTTTTAGCTCATATTTTGACAATGTAACTTATTTTGGGTCAAAATACAAGAATTTCAGAGCTTCTGCTTCAGAAAGCACACAGTAGGATACCATCTTTTATAAACTTCTGATGCTATTACAAAGGTAAGAGAGACCAATGCCATAGGTATTCAAGTGATACAAATGAGAAGTGTTTAGTGTACTTTCTTGTTTTTAAGCCATGTAGAGGAGAGGCAAAGATGTCTGCTCTCAAACTGCTCATTACTTCAGAATAAGTTCTAATCTAAAGAATGCTTCAGATATCAAATGCAATCTGTGTTTCTAGGTGTCATCCTTCATCCTGTCTTTGTAACTTTTTCTGTATTACATTGAAAATTGTCTTCTTGAGGACTATACTTTTTGGTCTTCTGTTTTCACCCTCTTTGACCCTGAAAGGTCAATCAGTAGAATGGAGGGTCTCATCATTTAATGTCTCATGAATAATCATACCAATGGTGAAAAAGTTTATAGATATCATCAGCTTTTCTCGCTATCATCTTGTTGACAGTATGTGCTAGCTCAGGAAATACACAACTCATTAGCTATTAGAAGGAAATGATTGAACTGCTGCTTAAAAGGGCACGTTATTAAAAAATTAATAGAGCTTGGGATCTCTTCTTGCAATAAACAGATATCTCTGGGTTGAAAGGCTTCTTTTTTCTTGTGGGTAGAACTGAATTCTGACCCTCCCCGTCTTCTTTCTGTGATGAGCTTGTGAGCTTGATGTGGAGAAGCATATAGATATATAACATACTTTCCAAAAGCATGTGGAAAAGAAAGCTGTAAGCCAAATAGATGTTAGTATATAAAGTTCTTAGTGTTGACCTTCTATCTACTGCCTAAAGGATATTGAATAGAAGACTGAGCTGTGTTCTGAGAGGTTCACAGTAAAGGATAAGGGGCAGCAGTTATGCATTTCTGACTGGATGTAGGGAAAAATTAATAGTTAAGCACTGGAGCAGGTAGCAGTGAGTGGCAGTTAAAGTCCCAAAACTTCATTGAATAATGAGGTTGCTTGTGTCCTTAACTTTGACATTGACTTGCTTTGAGTGAGTGGTTGGACTAGATGGTCTCTGGAGGTCCCTAAGTTATTCTTTGAATCTATAGAAACAAGTCTACCTGCTTCACCTCTGTCAACCTGAGTTTGTAGAACATTGTTAATTTAAATCTGTATACAAAAGCAACTGTGGTTTGGATTTGGAAGCTTTTATAAGGGGATGCTGTCACTCGTTCATTTGTAGTGGAATGATAATGCCTTTTATTGTTCCAGCATTTCATGTTTGGAATTGCACTGCTACTAGAGTCACCTAAGTGCTACAGTTTGCTGGAGAAAATTTTGACTGCTCAGTATTGAGTGAACTGGAAGGGAATGTTTATATAGAGTTGTATGATTGGAAGCAGTGGAGGAAATCTTTATGAAATTGTTACATACAGAAATAATTCCATTAATATGTAAATAGTTCTGTTAATTTGTAAATGACCTGCCTGATTAATTTGGTCTTTTACAACCGAGTCACAGCCTTGGTGGACAAAGGCAGAGAAACAGATGTCATCTACCTGGACCTGTGCAAAGCATTTGACACTGTCCTGCATGATATTTTGATCTCTAAACTGGAGTGATGTGGATTAGATGGATGGACCACTCATTGGATAAGGAGCTGGCTGTCTGGTCGTACCCAAAAGAGCTATGGTCAATGGCTCAGTGTCCAAATGGGGACACGTGATAAGTGGTGTATCTCAAGCGTCAGTAGTTGGACCAGTGCTACTTAACAGCTTTGTCAGTGACATGGGCAGGGGAATCAAATGCCCGCTCGGTGAGTTTGCTGATGACACCAAACTGTGTGGTGAAGCCCACACGTTGGAGGGAGGGGGTGGCATCCAGAGGGACCTTGACAGGCTTGATAAGTGGACCTGAGTAAATTGCATGGTGTTCAATAGGGCTAAGTTCTGCACATGGGCTGAGGCAATCCCATGCACAAATACAGGTTGGGAGGAGAAAGGATTATGAACAGCTCTGAGGAGAAGGACTTGGGAGTGGTGAGAGACCAGAAGCTTAACATGAGCCGTCAGTGTGCACTTGCAGCCTAGAAAGCCAGCTGGGTCCTGGGCTGTGTCAAAAGAAGCATAGGCAGCCTGTTGAAGGAGGTGATTTTGGAAGAAAAAAGGCTACTTCAGGTAGAAATTCAGAGTCTTTACATGCTTAGTCTCCTCTCTTGTGAGAGAATCTACCAGCTGCTTTTACCAGGGGGAAGACTTGGAACTTTCAAGGCATCTTTCAAAGAAGGAGTTAACTCATTCCTCACTTGCATGATGGGCTGAAAAATAGACAGGCATGAGGAAAGTACTGAAGGCAAAACAACCTCCTTAAATACGGAATGTAAAAATTGGAAAAAAATAAAGGTGCAAGGCACCACTTTTCTCCTAAAAAGCAGTAGTTCACACAATTATGTTTGAATTCAACACTGTATGAGGTTGCAGAGTGTAAGCTGTGTGTGGTCCTTGTGGGTGGGCTGAAAATGGAAATGTTAGGCAGTGTTCTTCACAGTCCTTCAGGTGTGATGGCTCTTGGATTTGTATAAAATAGGTTTGTATTTTATTGATTCATAGCAGGTATGTTGTTATAGCAGCAAGCCAGCTTATTTACAAAGTGAAAATATGAAACATAAATGGCAGCAAATCAAAAGAAGCATTACAGAAATGTGAGCAGCCTCATAATGTTAAGTAAAGACTGAAGTAAACAAAATGTCAGTAAAATCGTCACTAGTTTGCTTGCAGTGTATTCTGAAGTGTACGTGCTGGACCTTCTTAAATAAGGAGGAATTATTCTGGGTAGGTGGTACTTCAGACAGGTAATGAGTTATTCTTTAAAGAATATGGTTCTGAGATCTAAAAGCAAGAGCAAAACCAACAACTGAAGAGGCTTCAGTTGCTTAACTGATAATATAGCCATTAATATGCATATGTATATTTATAGCACTGTAAAAACTATATCACAGGTGAATGTTACTAGATAAAATAGTGGCTCTCAGACATAGGTGCTGTGAATTCTTCTATGATAAAAATACTCTATTTTCAAGAATAATTATATTCTTCTGGTAACTTGGGTGATTTGGTGCATCAAGTGTGAATTTCTTGAAAGATTTTTACCTGGGCTTTGTTTTTGAAAGGCTTTACATCAATGTGATTGCTTTCCATTTCTCATCTTTTCTAGCTTTTTTTAAATGCCTTTGTAGTGATTA
The DNA here is from genome assembly GCF_036169615.1 of Heliangelus exortis. Lineage (NCBI taxonomy): Eukaryota > Metazoa > Chordata > Aves > Apodiformes > Trochilidae > Heliangelus > Heliangelus exortis. The sequence continues at coordinate 61,330,694 of NC_092424.1, forward strand.
TTGTCAAGTTCTTCAAATCTTCTAAGACTGTACAGTTCTACTCATAGTAGTCTCTAACCCAGTAACTGGCAGTTTGGTTTTCATTTTAAAAGGGAGAGATTTTCCTTGGATTCTTTGCTGCTATAGTAACACCATCTGATCACTTCCTCTTTATCCCTGTTCCTTTTTTTTTAACCTGTATGTAGCAGAGTTTTGAAAAAAATCACTGTTAAGCTAGTGTCACACGTACAGTACATTTATCTCAAATTGGCAAAAAGTTCTGGATCTAGACTAAGGAAGTGTATTATTTTGCCTTGTTTTTAAAACACAGACTGAAAAATATAATTGTATATATATTACATGGAAAATCATGTTTCTTTAATGAGTGTATTAGTCTCACTTTTTTCTGTACAGATAGACTACTTGAGGAAATGAAGCAGTTTTTGTGCAAGCTGTAATTAAAATCTAGAGTGAGTGAGGGTTAATAAAACAGCAAGGAAGGCTTCCTGGTCCAAAACACAAGGAAACTTGTGCTGCCACATTTGGATCGTGTGCGTTCTCCATATCTGTTGGCAAAGAAGCAGACCTGTGCCTTTAGCAGGTCCCATCAGCTGCACTGTATGAGGCTGAATTTTACAAGCCTTAGCCTGGCAAACTAAGTTCCTTGTCCTTCTGAGAAAGTCAGATGTCAAACCTCTCTGAAGACCCGTTCTCATGTTTGGTGAATGTGAGTGTGGAAAATAGACTCTTTCACTATCCTTTTTGCTTTGATTTTGCATCTACATTGTACAAAGCTGTGTATTTCAGGAGGGTAGGACTAGAAAACAAACCAGTGATGGTTGCAAATATATCCAGAAATGAGGGCATAGGGTTCTAAGATTTGACTGGAAATGGAGGTGTTGATTAAGTGACTGTGCAGCGCTGATAAAGAAGTGGAGAATGTGGTCATCCTTGTGTCATGTCAACAGGTAATTCACAACAGGCAGTGTAGGAGGGAAAAAATTGCTTGAAATCCTTTGACACTTTCTAGTTGTACAAAATTTTGTAACAAATCTTGTGTTGCATGATGCTTTTATTAACGGTGCAGGAAAGTGGCCAAGAAATGCTTGCTCACTGTTGAGATGTACTCATATGTACACATATGAGCACATATCTTTTTGGTTTGTATATGCTTTATTTTGTCTTTTTGGAAGTGGATTAAGTACTTTGTTCTTGGACATATATGTCATTACTGGATTTGTTGAAGTTGCTTAGTGAATTGGTTGCTCAGTCATTGAGAAATTTGCCTAGTAAACACTAAAGACTTTCAATTTCAGTGGAGTATTTAGCAACATGTGTCTTTGAAAAAGAGACTTTAAGATAAATTAGTCTTACTTCTTAGACTTAACAAAGCATATACTTCAGGCAGGGACAACCACAAGTGATCAATTACAAGATTTCCCTGTCTCTCAAAGAGAAAATATTGTGTAGTAGTTAAGAAGCAGGATTTCATGCTTTCTTTTCATCAAAGATGCTTAACTTTTACATACAGGCCCTCGCCTCAGTGACTTAAAAAGGCATCAAATGAGGTATTTTCAGATAACCATACAATTAAGAATATGCATTAATTTTAGCTCTAAGTAATCTAATTTTCTCTTCTATACTTTCACTGCCAGTTATGGGATACCCTCAGCTTCTGGCTTTATTTTTACTATATTGTCTTAAAAACCAAGATACTGTCCATGCAAGAAGCTTACACATACCTGTTTGAAAAATATATCAGTAGCCTTGGATTGAAGTTGCTTTTTTTTTTTTTTATGAAATGTCTTTCTCATTAAATGACTTGCTATAACTGGGTTGGCCAATAGCCTATGAAAAAGTGTGCTACCCTTCAGCCTGTCTGTAATAACTAATTGTCAAATGTCCTCACTTCTTTTTATTGCTAGAACTATTCATTAATGGCCTAGAAGGTTTTTTCCCCACTTTAGTCGTGGTCAAAAAGGCAACTAAGTCAAAAGAGATGATAAATTAAGGATTCTGTGAATTCAGTTAAAGAAATGTTACTTTCTGAGTGTGTGAGATCTTGTTTAAATTTTTAAACAACATTGTAAATGTGCCTATTGGTATTGTAGTCATTACTTTCATGTATTTTAGTTTAGGTGTAAAATTATTTGTATTGATCTGTGGAGGTAGCCTTTGTTATGAACAGGCTATTAAAATACTGCTTTTCTCAAGTTTTGCCAGTTGTCTGTGTTTACTTATTTTCTTCAGAAGGTTAAAAAAATAGACTTTTAATGTCAGTCTAGTTTCTCTATTTTTCTATTTCTTTAACTCACAAGAGAGGCAGGGTGGTACTTCAGGCATAATGAAAGGTGCTGTTAACTCTTTGGGATGTGCAGTTTGTAGAAGTGTGTTTTAAAGCCCTGGAATTTGTAAATGACTTTTTGGCATTAACTGTGTGTAGTAAAATGAGGCAATCAGGTGTTGCTAATTACGAGGTGGGAGGCTTGAGCTTGTGTTAAGCCCACCTGTGGCCAGTTAGGGTTTACCCCAGCTGCGTAGGAGCAGGATTGGGTGACCAATAAAAGGTGAGCTTCCAAATGCATGCTTGGCTCACCCTCGAGCAGCCAGAAGAGGAGGTTAGCTGAGTCCGGAGCAGAAGCACTGAACAAGGTTAGCCATGTCTAAAGGCAGTGAGATCAGAGCACTGTTTGTGCACCTTGGCAAGAACACCTGTTTGACTTCAAAGCGCTGTGCCCCAAGAAAGGTTCGTCTGCTACAACTATGTACCTTGGTCGGGTGCTCATCAAAAATTTTGCTTGGATACAAGATATAATGTGTTCTGTGGGTTTCTAGAAAAACCTCACTATGAAGAAGTTGTACTTGAATTTTTATATACTACCTGTTAATGTTTCCTTACATTCAGGAAGTTAAATGTGTTGAGAATAGCATACTTCCTTTTCTCTTGTAGACCTTAATAGAGTATATCAATGAAGCCTTTAGAACAAACATGGAAAGCTCTCTTGAACCTCTGTGTCCTGGTCTGAGCCAGGATAGAACCACATTTCTTTCTAGTCATTTTACTTTTCAATTAAGTTTTAGTAGCTGCACTTGCTGAAATTAACAGTATGTTGTCAAGTCAGACTTTGCTTCTAGGACTGATAAAGTCAACTGCTTGGTTCTGTGAAACTTCTTACTCTCTGGAAGCAAAATAAGTGGTCACACCTGTGGCCCTCCTGTGGGGAGGAGCAGTAACCAAAATTGACCAAACAGAATATTCCATCCCATATGCACCACACTCCTTATAAATTTGAGGTGTCACAAGTGTCAAGCTCTCTGTGTCCAGGGCTGGCATCTTGGAAGGATTCTGTCCGTTCATCTGTTTTTGAGCCGTGCCCTTCTGAACGTGTGTGCTCCTGCCCCCAGCTCCCATCTGCAACAGAGTCCAACCTGGGACTTTTCCAGGGCTGCCCTGCAGCCTTGGTGGTGATGTGAGCATTGATGGGGGGGAATGTGATAGTGGCTTTGTATACTATTTGTACATATTTCATTATTTTCTTATTCATCATTACTGTTTCATTACAGCTGTGTTTCCACCCATAAGTTTCCAACCCGTAAGTCTCTCTCCTTAATTATCTGTCCCTTCCCCTTGTGGGAAGGGAGAGGCATTAACAGAGAGTATCTGTCAGTCTTTTAATTGCTGGCCCAGTGTTAAACCTTGACACTCTCTTACAGTGTCTTGAAATCTTCTAGGTTGCCAGAGATACCGCAGTAAGTCATGTGCATGGACACGTGTATGGTAAGACCTGGGAATGTACCTAATAAATTTCTGAATGTACAATGAAAGCGTTTTTCTCAGAAATACATCCTGGATTTAAGAACTGAGGCATTCAGCAGTGTACAGTTAGGTAGTGAAATATAAAGAGGAGGGAGGAAAAGAACTCATGACTGCTGGGAAGGGATTGCTCTACATACCTTTCAGACACAAGATGAATGGCACCTGAGTTGCCTAGATATTCTCAGATCTACTGAATTTATTGTTCTACAAATACCTTGAATTTTTTCACATCCAAAGACCTGTTTACAGCACAGAGATGGATCACAGTTTTTTTCTTCATTTAGTTTGTATTGTCCTTATTCATCACTTACTTTTGTCAGGACTGGGATGTTTGATTTTTGTTTTTGCAGACAGGATTGACTAAACTTAAGCCAAGGGGAGCCAGATGTGCCAAAGGACAAAAAGGCTATTACTCAATTTGTTGTGTTTGCCATTATTAAACAGTAATCATGGGAAGGCAGGAGAATAGAAATTCTTTGAGTAGCCTCGTCCTATCACTGTTTGCCCGGTAGAATCAAAATGAGAGTCAGCTTTGCCAGGATACACTGGTTGGTTCTCATTCAAATTATATGGGGAGAGAGCATTCTCTGGAATATCACTGTGTTATAGTTACAGCTATCCACAAATGCTGATACAGTGAAGGTGATATCTGAATATTTTGTAGTGTTTTGGGGTGTTATTCTTCAATAATGAAAACTTTTCTCTTTTCTACCTGTAAAAGAGGTCATAAAAGTTTTTGAACAATATTTATGGTTCTCTAAGCAAGATGTGCAAAAAGTAATCTTAGCAAATGTTATGAAATAAATTTAAAAAGATGGGTTTTATGTATGGTTTGTTTAAAAAGAACTAGTTCTTTGTACAGCTTGTGTTCAGATCTCAGAAGTTGATGTCTAAAGTAAACCTGGGCAATGAGCTAAATCTGCTGTACAGGATTACAGTTCCAGATTGCTTTTCAGAAGTAATAAAATCTCACTGCTTTAGCTGACACATGACTGACTGAAGCTCTGGAGCATTAGACCACCACGAGACAGATCTGATCACACCAATTTTCTTAACTATCCAAAGGCATTTTTATTTATTTTTTTTTAAAGTATTAAGTTTTTCTTCTTGTTATTTGTTTTTTATCCTTAGCCAAAATATAACTGAACTGAGTGATTAAAGACCAAAATGAATAGTTGGCATTTCAGGTCAGGATAGTTGAGGAGTAAGTGCAGTGCAGGAGACAGCCTGGTTTGCATGTGTTCTGGTATCTGGTATCCAATTACCAACCTTCTGCAGCTGTCATGTTTCAGGCCCTATTTTTGACTGGTGGTTGCTCAAACGAGGCTTCCACACTCCACTGAGAGAATATAATTGTTGGTGCTGTATAAACACCTTGAGGAGATAAGATCTGTTTGGAAGCTCTGGCCTTGAAACTAAGGCTAAGGTTTGGGTAACGAAGTTGGTGTACCTGGTCTGCAGCTGGAAACCAGGGAGCATCTGAAACAAATGGCTGAAGCACTTGGAAGCGAAGTACCCATCTGTTTGGTTTTAACTTTTGGAGGTGTGTTGTTGGTTTGGGTTTTTTTGTGGTGTTGGGTGCTTTTTTTGTTTGGTTGGGTTTTTTTTGTTTGGTTGGGTTTTTTTTTGTTTGGTTGGGTTTTTTTGTTTGGTTGGGTTTTTTTTGTTTGGTTGGGTTTTTTTTGTTTGGTTGGGTTTTTTTGTTTGGTTGGGTTTTTTTGTTTGGTTGGGTTTTTTTTTGTTTGGTTGGGTTTTTTTTGTTTGGTTGGGTTTTTTTTGTTTGGTTGGTTTTTTTTGTTTGGTTGGGTTTTTTTTGTTTGGGTTTTTTTGTTTGGTTGGGTTTTTTGTTGGTTTTTGGTGGGTTTTTTTGTTTGTTTTTCAGCTTACTCTGCAATGGTAAGTTTTATCCTTGTTATCTGTTCATATCAAGGAAGAGCAGAATATATGTTCTTATATATAGTGTGAAATATGTATGTGAGGGGTAGGGCGAGTTGTATTTACATCTGTGGGTGAAATGGAAATGGGCAGAATAATTTAAAATACTTAGCAGTTGGGAAAGTGCTAGAGAAGCAGCAGAAAAAGAACTACAGCACTGTTTCTGAACTGATCAGTGACACGTCTGAAGAATATGAACCGTCCAAATAACTGGTGAAATCTGTGACTGTTTTCTTCTCCAGATTCTTTAGGTACTGTCTGTCATATTAATGGATCTTTTGGAAGTGAAGTAAAACCTTGGACTACCTGTAGTGTGATTAGTGTGATCTGGGGGCATATGGTGTGTGTATTTCCAGTCTTATTTGGTGATGACTGTTTTCATGAAAGCAATGGGCATCACCAAATGTGGTGGTGATGCCCATAATGCCAGATGTGACAGAGTAGTCAGTTGGAGTTTGAGATGAGTGCTAACGACATCTTACTTCACTGTATTTTTTGCTTCGTGATGCCTTTATGCTTGTGTTTCCACTCTCATTGTCCCTTTTATTTTAATTGTGCACTGGCCTTTCACTCAGCTGCATGAGATGGAATAATCTTGCTTACTGCGTCAGAAGCTTTCCCACCATTTTGGTTTTCTATTTAAAAAGTAATAGAAATATAAGTCAATTTATAACTAATTTAGTGCCTGAGGGTGTCAGTAACAGTTGCTGTGCTTGTTTCATTGCCTGTTGAGAGCAATGTGGTACAACTTACGGAGCACATCTCACTGATGGGTCTCTCCACTTTGACTAGTTTGACACTTTTTCCTGAGAGGGGGTAGCAACTGGCTTTTTAGTCAGTGTGTACTGACAAAAAATACCTCCTGCGTTTATTTCTGAGTTTCCTCACCGTATCAGTTTGGTCCATCAGAGGTAGGAAATGGAAGGGATACTGAAAGAAGGAAGTTGTGCTGCAGCTGGGCAGGTTTTGTGTCTTATGGAAGGTAAATTTATTCCCACTGTGAGACTTCAGAAGCTTATGCTGTTACATAAGTTAATATACAATGTACAAATGGAAGGGAAAAAAAAGCTATTAAAGGAGATATTAATCTAAAGAATTAATTCAAAATTACTTTAGGAACTCCATGTTTATTTTGGTAGAGTTCTATGCAATGTATCCTTGAGTTAAGTGGGTGTTTCTTTTGTGGAGTGCAAGAGTTTACTTGGTGCAGTAGGTCAGGTGCAGGTATGAAAACATGCAGTCACTGCCTATTAGTCCAAAGCTGCCAGGAAGCAATGGGAGGAAAGCCTAGAGTTAGATGGAAAAGAATTGGGTCTGCAGTAACAGAGTAAAAGGAGAGAGGAATCTGATAATTCCATGTGGAATTACTCAATTAGTTGAGCTTGATTTTACAACTTTGTACAAAAAAACTTCTATTTAATCCAGATTACCTCAAGTGCTATGTTGCTGCATATATAAGAGAATATCTGAAAATATCAGTACTTTAAAATGGCATCCAACAATCTGTCAGATTATCAGTATTCTTTAGATAAATGTAGTTAATGTTTTCTTGGACACAAAGCGCTATTCATTGTGTGTGATGAATACCTTGTCCAAATTCCAAGTGTGCATAGGCACATGTAAATATGTGCATACATAGCTCTATATATATCAATTACTAGATGCAGAAATGTTTTAGTATGTTATAGTCAAATACCTTGTTGTCCTCTTGTGTATAGATGTTATGTATACATATCTTGTTTATATATATCTTGGCATTATAGTTTAGGCTTGTGTTTTTTTTTTTTTAATTTTGTGAGACTTCATATCCAGAAGAAATTCTGTGAACAGATGAGGCTTGTACGCTTTCATACAGAGGTGAATATGAGGTAAATTTTGCAGGTCAACTTTATAATTGGGAAAATAAATGTTTTTGGATATGTATTTCAGTGGGACCATAAAGTAAATGTGCATTCTGTAGTAGTCTTTGCTAATTTAAATGTACATGGATTTTTCAGTAGGAAATAGCAGAGAATTTAATGTGGAGATGCTGGTGCTGCTTTCGTTGTTTATTGTGGTGGAGCAATCCACTCATGGTTTTTGCGTAGGACTTGTTTGTGGTTGTTTAAGTGGTGTTTCAGTGCTGGGAATTTCTTGTGGCCTGTGGTAAAGTTAACAGATGAACTTCAAACCTTTGTGAACCTAATGTGATAATAATTGCCTGTAAATTCAGAAGCCTCAATCTGATGAGGAAGGAATCAGCATTTCAATTGCAAGCCCTAATTTACTCCCATTTAAGAATCTCCTTTGCCACCTTTCATAAAATATGTAAGTGAAAAGTACCATGTTAAACATGCTGTGATACAGGTTTAACTGGGTCCACTGGTGGGACACTGGCCATGCCCCCCTGTTGGAAAGAGGGGCAGCTTAAATATGGGTTTGACTTCCTTGTACTTGCCATTGTCACATTATTTAGTAGCTTACAATGACTTATGATAATGAACTCTGAATTTTGAGAGCAGAGATTGTAAAATGTGTTTTGGGATTGACGTTTACTTTCAGAAGCTTACTTGTAAGGATGTCCTTCTTTCCTAGCTGCTTATTGCAGATAAAAATTGTAATTCGGTGAGGTTCATCTATGCGATCTTTTGTTATCCATGCAATCCATTTGTTAGAAAATTATTTTATAGGAATGTTAAAAATATGTATTTCAAATTAAATGAAGCAATGGTAGATGGTTTATTCTACTAATTATAAAGCTTTATCTGCTTCATATCTATTTCTCTGAACAGTTAGAAAAAAAAATTGCTTTATCCTGAAAACATTCAGAGGATGTGAATATGAATATGAATGGTTCCTGGTTATTTCTGTCTTTCAAGAGACAATATTCATTGTGGCAGTGAGTATTTTTGCCTTAGTCTTTTCTGTGGAGAAAAATGATGAATTTGTGTAGTATCAAGGACCATAAGCATTACTCATGTAGCTAACATCACTTAAATAGCTTATGCTAGAAGAAACAAAGATTGTCTGCTCAGTGTTAATCTTCAGCACTTAAAAAATGAAAAATGGATTTGTTTCTGAATGGAGAGCCGTTCTTATCTTGAGTTTGGGATTCGTCGTTCCATTGTTTAACTTTTAATTTTAGTTTATTTTTTCAAAGGCCAGTCCACATGGCAGATACCTGTGCAGATTGATCAGTAGAGGGAAGGTAGAAGGGCAAAAAAGTAATAAGATTTTAGTAGGTATATTCAAGGTAAGGGCTTAAGGGGCACAAAGGAGGTTATTTGCCCCCAAGTCTCTGTCTTGTTGATTTTTATTTTCCTGTGATGTGCCTGACTTGACTTGTCAGTAACTGGTCTTCTCTGCTCTGATCAAATTTTGTTTGTTCAAGTCCTCTGTAGCATCTGGCTCTTTCATACTTCTCCCTGCAAACAGAGAATATAAGGTGAATAGCTGTATCTTTCTGATTCCAATAAATAGAAGAAGCTGTGAAGATTCTATATTTAATACTTTTATGAATAATTATATAATTGCTGGAAAGTTCTAAAAATATCCTAGAAAAATAAAGCTGGAAAATCCCTTCTGAGTTAATGCAAGTGGTGAAGTAAACTAGATCTGTATCATTCCTGACTGATGTTTATCTTATCGATTTCACAGAGAGATTCCACAGCCATTACTTTTGGTGCTTCATCATCTTTACTACCCATTTCTGATATGGCAGCACTTTTAAAAAGAAATGTTTCACTGTCACAATCTCAAATGCAAGCTTGTGCTTCAACTAGGAAATAAGAAATTAATGTGACTTGTCTGGCTTCATTAAACAAGGCATGTGATATTACACATAGCCAAGTAATAGTGACAGTTTAAATGGTTTCAATGTTACAAGTTGAACATTTTCAGAAGTAAGACGATAATTTTCAGAGAGGCTTTTTGAACTAGAATTGGAGTATTTGGAGATCTAGCATAACTTGTATATAAAGAGGCTTTTCGGAGGTTAAAATGGAAGAAAAAAGCTGTTGATGCCATTGTGTATCTATGGAGATGTGTTCTGATTATTTTAAAAGGTGTATTAGTTTATGAAAATAGAAGCACAAGTTGATTTAAGCTCTTTGTTCAGATTCTTGCATTTTCAATGCATCATGCTCTTGAGAACCACCTTTTATGTTTTTTTTTCTCTTTCATTCACAAATGTGAATTTGATAGGCTTCACTGTCACATCATCAACCATGATCAATTGATTTCTTCCGTAGTGGTAGGACCAGAAAAAAGGAGTCAAACGAGTCAAACCAGTTATTAGGTGTTGATTTGGATTGTTCTTCTATCCTAACCCTTTGCAGGAATTATGCTACTTGGACTAAAGTAAAGGTGTTGCTTGTCAAACTATTTAGTGAGAAACTATAGTGGAGCAAGGAATTATTGTGGGCATGGCTAACAATTTAGCTTGCATTCCGTTGCTTCTCTGTGACAAAAGCAATTTTATACTTAATTTCTGTGCTGTACTGAGCATCAAGAGAACTTGACTGTGCTGCTTTCTTCATACAGTAGTTCCACCTGTAAATTATGGTTCTGTGTTTATCCATCACATATGTGTGTGTGTGTATATACATGTGGGTTTCTTTTGTCTGTAGTCATTACTGTTAAATAAGCAGTCATCACAGAACAGGCTCTCTAAGACTTCTGCAAATAAGCTTTGAGGTGCAAAAAGCAAGCAAGAAAGTATAAAAAAGTGCCATGGAGATATGGAGGAGCAGAAAGAAGAAAGGAAGCGAGGTGCTTGTCGGCACCATTGAACGGTGATGGCTGGAATTAAAGTGGCTTTGAACATCATTTCTGTCTTCAGCAAGCGAATGCATAAATATGAATCTGGCTTTCTGCACAGGTGCTTCAAATTAGAATCATAGAATTTTCAGGGTTGGAAGGGACCTTTAAGATCATCTAATTTCAATCCCTCTGCCGTAAGCAGGGGCACCTCCCACTGGATCAGGTTGCTCACAGCCCTGTCCAGCCTGGCCTTAAAAACTTCCAGGGATGGGGCTTCCACCACCTCTCTGGGCAACCTGTCTCAGTATCTCACCACTCTCATGGTGAAGAACTTCTTCCTAACTTCCAATCTAGATCTACCCTCCTCTAATTTGTCTCCTCTTTATTTGTCCTAAAAAGTCCCTCACCAGCTTTCTTGTAGGCCCCCTTCTGATACTGGAAGGCTACAATAAGGTCTCCTCAAAGCCTTCTCCTCAGTTTTGTTTCAGTTGCTGTTCTGAAAGTAATTTTACCTAATTTTTTGCTCCTATAGATGGGAAAAAGTTGTTCTAGAGCATGTCTAGTTCATGTAGGATGTAACACAAACCTATGAATTTTGTTGCTCGTTTCAGTCTATCTGCTTGGCTTTTTCTGTCTCTTTTCACAGCTCTTTTTAACAAAAAAAGTTGCATTTTTTTGTTGGCTTGTTTTTGTTTTAAATGCAGTATGGAAAAGATGCTGTGGCTGTGAAACTGATAATTTTATTTATCTGTATAGTATTCATGCACAGATTACATCAAGTGATAATTGTTGTGATTACTGAGTGTGTTCTAATATAGCACTATTTGGCTGGGAATATAAATGGTTTAAGATGCTTGGATTTGAAAAAAGCAAAACTAACCAATCAAAAAACTAACTCTAAAAACCAAAACCAAACCAACCAACCAACCAACCAAAAAACCCCTCAAACTAGAAACACAACAAACACTAGAAACAACAAACCGAACAAAAATTCCCCACATGGTAGGGAATTTCCAAGGGCCATTGAAAGGCAAGAGGGACTGACCTCTGCTCTCAGTTAAGAAAAGTATAGGGGCATCATGTGAAGCTTCTACTGCATTTTCAAGTAGCAATCTGTGTTCTAAAAGACTTCTTGGGTCCTGCTAGAAAGTCTTTTTTTTTAAAAATTTTGATATGTATTAATTATTTTTTATTGATTCTTAGCTTGTCTCTTTCTGCCCCTGTCCCAGTTTTAGCCTTTAAATGCCATGATTTACAGTGCTATCCAAGTTTTTGTTTCCTGTGGTTTTAAATCTTTAAAAGAACTTTCACCCTTAAACAAATGTTTTTGTTTATTGATCATCTTGTGTTTATAGACTATGTGAGGATGTTTTTTCTTCAACTTATTCAGTCAGTCAAGAGCAGGGTGGGTTTTTTAAAGACAGTAAGTGTTCCCAGATGATAAATAACTACTGCTCCAAAGACAGAGAAGCTGTAACTCTTCTGTGTGTCGTGCTTCACTCAGACATTTTCTTGAGCCTGGAAATATCTGGCATAATCAACTTAGGGGAAGTAAGCACAGATAAGTGGGATGTTTTGTGGTTTTTTCCTCATGTTCCTAACATAGGGGTCTCCAGGGTCACTGAGTCTAGTCTCCACCTTCCACTTCATCAGATGACTGTGTCATAAAGGCCTTTTCAAAGGTTTATTATGCTTCATCTTCATGTATTTTCCTGCAGCATTATGCTGTTAGTGGCAGTAAAATGTTTTTACCGATTCTCCTTATGTTTAGATTGTGTAGTTCACCTAAAGCTCACATACAGTTCTTGCTTACATATATAGAGAGAATTCTAGAGGTTCATGGTTCATTTTTTCCTGTTGTGTTTTTTGGTTTTGTGTTTATTCTGGGATTGAGGAGTGGAGCCAGCTCCTGTGCAACTAATAACTTCTCTGAAATTATTAGTCCCTTTGTGACTCTTGGTTGGCAGGTTTTAGGGGTGATTCCTCACTAGAGAGTGTGAACAGAGGTGAATCTTGGCAGTATTGACTTCCCAGTGTTAAGAGAAACTTAACTACAAATTTGGGGCTGAGAGGAGGTGTGAATGTCACGGTTCCTGTGGGGTTGAGTGCGAAACCATTGAAGAATCTATGAGCATTTGCTGGCCAGCTCTGCTGGTGTGCATGCTAGTGAGAAGATAGGCTAAACTCATTTGGTTTTCACTCTCAGGAGATGTGTTACTGATAAAAAAAAGATGTAACAGTCTTAGCTGACTTGGCAGAATTGAGATCCCAAGGTTCTCACCCAAGTGTTTGATTTGCTATGTTGGCAATTCTCCTGGGCCCTGTCAGTAGCAAAGGCTGCCTCACAGCATTACTTAAGCATTCAAATGGAAATAATTATGTTTTCATGATTCCTAAATTAGTTCAGCAAAATTCTCTAGAACTTTCATAACACAAATGCTTTTTATTATGTCAACAATTTTTTTATATGCTATGAAATTGTTTAGCTATCCCTTTCTTTCAACTGTCTTTCACTAAGTATTTGTTTTGCAACATGATACTATTCTAATGTTTATATCAAATGTTAGTTTCTCGGTAATTAAAAATTTGCTTTAATATTTTAAAAGGCGAAAACATTGGTTAGAATTAGCAGCTTGTTAGTGAATATAATTTCATAGTGTTATATGTATAAATGGTCTTGCTTTTCATTCCTTTCCATCTGAAGAAAATTATTTAATCATAAGCTAGTCTAGTATAAGTACTAGGCTGAAGTATATCTGGAGTCAACCTACTGTGCTCGCAGAAAATTTAAAATGAATCAATGAAGATGTGTATGAAGTAGAAAAAAAAATTTATATATAATTATAAAAGACTTTCAAGCTTCACACCTGGTGAAGTTATATTAATATAACTCCACTGCTTCTTTCAGCCCTAGGTAATCTTCTTCATTTGTTCTGTTCACAAGTTAAATAAAAATTATGCTGGAGATGCCTAAAATAGATCAAAATGCACACCATCAGGATTATGCATGCTGGAACAGTGAGGAAAGAGCACAAAGCTCCATTAATTCTGAAGTCTAGTTCTCTAATTGAAGAACAATTGGGTTTTTTGTTGTTTGGGTTTTGTTGTTTTTTTTTTTTTTAATTCGTTTATTTTTATTTGTGTATTTTTGTTTTTTTAACACCTGCTATTTATCACAGACATAATACTTCCCATTTGCTTTCAGCTCTAATATACCTTTCCACCACACATAGAAACTGATCTATGTACAAAATTGATTTCAGGTAATTAAGCTAGTGGAAGCCCTCCTATTACTGAACAAAAATGTGTGAAAAGTTGAATGCTCTGTAATAATTACAAGATGTAACTATTTTCTCTTATATATATTTCTCTTATATATATTTCCCACCTCAAATTCCTTTTCAGCTCTCTCAAATGACATGTATCAGAGCCTAGCAGGGAAAATTAGTCAATGAAACACTTTTCTGTTGTAACTAAACTTTTTAATACTGATGTTTATCAAATTGGTGTATGGATGTTTGCTTCATATGTATATATGATGTTAGGACTGCTGTCAACTGTGGGAGATGCTCTTCAGTACCGTGGGTAGTCTGAAGTGGTCAAGTAGAGGAAGGACAAAGGAAATCTCAAACTGTACTGGGATAACCCTGCTTGGTGTGTACCTCACAAAGAAAACAGCTTTTACAAAACCTAGGGAGAATGATGTTCTAAGGGTAGGCTTTCAGCTACTGCCTCTTTCCTGACCGTGTCTTGTAATTAGTTGACTAGGTGTGCCTTGGGGATGCTTATTTTGATTAGTGCCTAAAATGAGCTAATAATGAGGATACTTATATTTTTAGATTCCAAAAGAGCTAAAAATTCAGTGAGGCAAATCCTTAAGATATATCTTTTGTATATTCCTGCAAGTGCAGACTTAGTCTTCATGATGACTGTACAATGCTACATTAGCATTATGTAGGAATCTAAAGGTTTGAGTATTTTGAGCATAAAACTTGAGCCATTCAGGCCCTTCAGGGGCCTTTGCCGTAATAGTTTCTGCTTTTCCAATTGCATTCATATCCTGTTGAGTGTTTAAGTTGTTCACAAATATTTGTTTCTGGAGTAATACTAGGTGAAAAGTTATTTGTAATCATCTGCACTTCAGAGTTGGGATGTAAAAACAAAGTATGTGCTCTTTTACACATGCAAAACAGCTATTTTTTTTTTTCTTTTTTTCTTTTTGGTTTTATTTCCGTATTTTGCATGTCATACACTTAATTTTCAACCTTCGAGCCCTTTTGAGCTGTCAACAAAGGTTCAGGGAAATGTGATCTGATTGATACAAGCTAGTTAGTTTTCCAAAAAGCTTTTGACCATGTCCCTCTAGGAAAGCTTGTAGTCAAGTTAACCCACTGTTCTATAAGAAAAATACTTCCGTAGATAAATAATTGTTTAAAAGGAACAAGAGAAGTTAGGAATAAATTGTCCATATTCCCAGCAATAGTCACCAGGGCATCCTGTAGAGGTCTGAGCCTTTCCAACATTTACTGGGGATCAGAGGGCAGTGATAATGCACAAGTTTGTAGATAAAAGCTACTTTGGAACAGCAAGAACCATATGTGATTGTGAGGACCTGTAGAAGAACCATCACAGTATCACCAACTATTAGTGATTGGACAGTAGAATGGCAGACAGATTTTAGTGTAGATGAGGTGATATGAAATCACGCACACTGCATAAAATTTTAATTTTACACACAGAACGATGGACTCAGAGGTTGCCATTGGCACTCTGAAGCAAGATTGTTAGGTTTATAAAAATGTCAGAGCCCGGTGGTGGGCAAAAAAAGCAAATTAAGTGTTAGAAGGGTTAAGGAAGTTCTGTATAAATTAGGTAATGTTATTATTCTGCAGTATAAATGATGACTCACATCTTGATTACTGTGTGCCAGCTCTGCTTGCCATATTCTTTGAAGATAATGAGCCATTAGAGCTTTAGAGCAGGATAATCAAAGAAAAGGGGATGATTTCTATATAAGATTGTTTCAAATTAGAGGAGTCAGATTATTTGGTCAAAATTACTTAGGGGCATATAACAGAGGTCTACATAGTTGTGCCTAATATAGCAGGATGATTGGGATCAGTTTGTCACTGATTCGGATCAATAAAGGAAGCCATGTACAAAACAGATAAATGGAAATGTCTGTCAGTAACTGGATTTTCTCAAATGGTATTGTATTCACTGAAAGCTTGCATGGTTTTAGCAGCAAAATGGACTAATGCATGGATCAGAGAGATGCATTGGGGATGGCTAAATAAGTAGGAACACGTCCAGTTCAGGGTGTTCTGACACTGTATCTTTTGCATCTGAATGCAGGCACTTCATAAGCAAGGACATGCCATTTTATTTGGGGAAGTAACTGAGTGTATCGCCTTGTAGCTGTGTAGAAATTCCAGGGACCAAATCTAATTCCCCTGTGTAGCATTTGAATTACCTGAGTGAGCTGTTCAGCAATTTTCATCCCCATTCACTTCAGTGGCACTAGAATGAACGAGATAGGATAGGTGCCTCCTTAGCCCTGCTCTGTGCAAGCCTGATTCATCCCCCAAAACACTCTCTCCATTAAAGAAAGTGAGCATCTCTCTGAAGTGTGCTAGATGAGCGTACAATTAAATTGTAATAAGTGGAAGGACTTGATAGTTGCACAGGCAACTAATGTTTTCCAGCTAGAGTGATAATCTAAATTATTTTTTGATTAAAATTAAGGTGTTTAAACCATTCTTGCTATGACTGTAAACTGAACAGCAGTTCAGAATAACTGCATAGTTCACTCCCAGAGGTCACTGGTGTGTCTCTTTATCCTAATAAAGCTTCTGTGGTAAAAGGAATAGCCCAACAGCCTGGTTTTCTCAAGTATGTGAGGAAAAGAACTACCTCAGCTTCTGGTCTGACTTGTCAGCATGTTGCTGTTTTCTCCTGAATATCCTACTCCCTTTTCCCACTTCATATGTGAACAGGTACTATAAAATCAAAGCCTGATAAGATTTGTTTTATTTATGTTTTAATTGAACTGCAACTTTTGTTTTGCGGTATCTTGAGTTAAAGATGTTTCATAGTTGTATTTATACAAATTTTAAATATAAATAAAAAATAGTTTACCACTGTATATATTACATCAGCTCTCTGATGTCTCTGTCTGTTTAATCACTTTATTTGTCCTTTTCTTACCATATAAGTATTACTCCCTGTAATGTTTTTTAGGCTTCTTGCATTTCTGTTTTGGTTCATGCTTTTTGTTTTCCTTTGTTTGTTAGTGTATGGAAGTAAATTAGTTCCCAGCTCTGAGCTGTCCCATGAAAGGTAACTTTC